>NC_090760.1:43387110-43397110 GCF_036898095.1 Palaemon carinicauda | reverse complement strand
TATATATATATATATATATATATATATATATATATGAATGTAAAATACAAATGATGGATAACAGGTATTTCCTATAACATCTATGTTTACGTGGACAGTTACATAACCATAAGGCCACAAATCTGGCTTCGTATTGACATTCTTTATATTGTAATATCAATGTTATGGTCGGTAGGTCCTTAGATGGAGGGTCACTGAATAGGCATACAGTCTCTTGAACAAACAGGGCAAAGTGCTTAAAGATGATATTAACTTTCCAAATTTTCTACAATAAAGTAAGGTTATTTTTTATGATCACCTATATCGTCCACACACTAATATGTACAAAGAATATATATATATATATATATATATATATATATATATATATATATATATATATATATATATATATATATATGTGTGTGTGTGTGTGCGCGTGTGTGTGTGTGTGTGTGTGTGTGTGTGTGCATATCAAAAAGTACCACATCTAGATTATGATGAATTTTTTTATCCACTGGTCTAAAACCCGAAACCTATGTAATTCCACTTCGTACCTAACATGGAAAAAAATTCTTGAGAAATATGGATTGAAGCACATACTGTACAAGCGAGGAATGATTTTCATAGCTAATACATACGTCTCTAGCTTCCCGTGCAAGGTCTAGTAACGGACTCGGAAATCTGTGTTATTTTTCAGTCCTTCTCATTACTTTACAATCTATAACGAATCAGTTTCTGTGCCCAATGCTAACACACAATTAAGATTACTTGAATGTATTCGTAAAGAATGTTTAGTATATACCATGGGCAAATATAGACCATTGTTTAGGTTTTATACTTATGGGTGTACAATGTATTTATTTTATACATCCATAGACACATCAGCCACTTGCATACATTGTGATATTCATCCGTATCTTGCATCCTCTCTATTCTAATGAAGTCAGTGTAAAACTGCAAAAAAGGATAACTTGTTTATCAGAATGTTATTGTTGAAATATCGTTACATCAGGTAACATCTAAGTTAAGGAATGTCCCTCTCACAAAGGTTCATCGTCATTAACAAAACAAGACTTTTCTCCCGATACAGGTCCCTGGCGTCTTTATTTCCATTTCCAAATTTCACCTTCATATCTCAAACCTTGAATATTTGTTTCGAGAGACATCAACGGCATCACTAAACCAATTATTGTGGATGGAAATATCTACATTAGTTGCCGTTGGGAATGAACTATTTATGAAAATAAGCCATTGAAGGAAATAAAAACTTTTCTTGGTGCTATGCGAATCAAAGTTACCTACTTAGATAACTCAAGAATTTCTTGCACACCTGGAGAATCATTAAGCGTTACCAATCCATCATCTATTGCAACAATTATCAATATTTGTATCAACAGCACTATCAGATAATGAATGGGTTATTTGCCTTCGATTAACCTTTAAGAGCCATTGGATATAATTCACCTCTGCTATATTGTACTCCCTTCAGCTCCATAGCACGTAATTTATGTCCAGGAATTACCAGTGTTTTGATCTTTCTTTTATTATTTACGTATATGAAAACATTATAAAATACATAGCATTATATATCACTGGAAAGGACATTTCCAATCTATCTGTCTACAAGTGTTATAAAGTCCTATCTTGTATAGTTTTTGTGCTGGAATAAGTTAAGTAAACTGTCCAAAAAAAGGGGGGGGGGGGGCTGAGGGCTTAAGGGCCCAATAATTTGGTAAAGGATTGATAATGAAAGGTTGTTGGTTCTTCCACTGGATATTCTCCAAAGAGACGAGAGGTGGTTTGTTGATAATTGCATGGCACAGTGTAATAAACGGAATTAAAATCTTTACACCCAATGCTTCCAGTTATTTTGTGAGTAAAAGTCCCAACAGTTAAAGAGAGCACACACACACGCGGTCTCTCTTTTTCCCTTTCTCTCTCTATCACTCCCTCTCCCTATATCTCTCAAGCCAGTAAAATAAATCTTATTTTATTTTCTCTCTCTCTCTCTCTCTCTCTCTCTCTCTCTCTCTCTCTCTCTCTCTCTCTCTCTCTCTCTCTCTCTCTCATAAATAAAAATACATCTCACTTCCCACATACAGCAAATCTTTTTCTTTTTCACATCATGATTACGACATTATTAAATTTTCATAAAATGTTCTGCTTCTTATTCATCACTACCCTTCAATTCATATTTCACCAGCTAAATGCCAACCTGCAGTAATGAAAATTTCATGGTGCCTTTTTTTTTTTTTTTTTTCTTCTTCTTCTTTACACGTAATTGTGTCAGTTAAATAGTCGCCTACACTAAAATGTGCTTTAATAACAGGATATTTTACGAACAGCCGCAAGTGGGCGGTAGTTTTTGGTAAGGCCTCCTTTCAAATTGTTGGTGTCGAAGAAAATTGGTTGATTTGCTCTCATGAAATATTTCATGGGTTTGATTATTTAGAGAGACCGTGACACCACCACTAAACATTTAGTAAAGTGACTTAAGCTTTTCAGATGATAAACTATTGATTTACATTGATTCCTTTCCATTAACTTATTCACATTGATTGGTTTTCATCTTATTTACTCTTTAATGTCTTCGTTTAATATCAAGCTTAATGTGCGTTTTTCAAGTTCACACACTAAAAAAAATATTATTGGCTACATTTACAAGCTGGCTCCGGTAAATGATATCACATGTTTATGTTATTCCATTTCTATATGTTCTTATTGATACTTTTCCTCCTATCATCATAACAATTCATGGCACAACTTATATCCCTTTCTTGATCCTGATTTATTGGTGCACACTTTAAGCTTCATTACCTAATTTGTCTTCTGAAATATAGTGATTATTTTTCCTTTGAATGGATGAGAAAGAGCTTCGAAGAAATCGTGTGCATGACCTTGATATAATGGAAACACCCTTTTCGTGTTCGCCTATCGATTTGTAGGTCCACGTAATGATTGACCACAAAAACGCTATTGCACCAAAAAAACAAGTCTTTGGCCAACACCATACAATAACAGCACTTAGCATGGCAATTTGTATATAGTAATAAATTATTGATGCTGGGAGTGCAATTTGGACTTTCATATTTATATGTATATATACACACACACACTCATATATATATATATATATATATATATATATATATATATATATATATATATATATATATATATATATATATATATACATATATATATATATATATATATATATATATATATATATATATATACATATACTGTATATATATATATATATATATATATATATATATATATATATATATATATATATACATATACTGTATACATATATATATATATATATATATATATATATATATATATATATATATATATATATATATATTTAAAATAAAACTAACAGACACACACACATACACACACACACACACACACACACACACACACACATATATATATATATATATATATATATGACTTTATATATTTATATATATATGTGTATAAATACACACACACACACACACACACACACACATATATATATATATATATATATATATATATATATATATATATATATATATACATATATATAGATATATATATATATATATATATATATATATATATATATATATATATATATATATATATATATAGATATTTATATATATATATATATATATATATATATATATATATATATATATATATATATATATATATATATGTATATATATATATATATATATATATATATATATTAATAAATAATATAATTTTTTGATACATTAATGTCTGGATTCACTTAACGACCTCGGAATCAGAGCCCCAGGGGAGATCCCAAAAACAGAACAGCTTCTGACCTGCCGGGAGTCGAACCCTGATCCAGGAAACTTGTATGAACAGTTACTTACCACTTGGCCACGAAGAAATTTGCAAAATTTATCATATATATATATATATATATATATATATATATATAAATATATATATATATATATATATATATATATATATATATATATATATATATATATATATATATATATATATATATATATATATATATATATTTATATATATATGTACATATATATACATATATATATATATATATGTATATATATATATATATATATATATATATATATATAAAAAATATATATATATATATATATATATATATATATATATAAAATATATATATATATATATATATATATATATATGTGTGTGTGTATGTGTGTGTGTGTGTATGTGTGCGTGTGTGTATATGTGTGTGTGCATATGTATGTGTGTTTGTGTGCATGTCAATGTATTTATAAATATAAGGAAATATTACTGGGATTTACGGAAAATTAATCTATAAGATTTAAATATCTCGAAATGCTTTTGGCCTTTTATTCTCTTTGATATACTAAAATCACTTGTATATTTGGGATACTATAAGCATATGTATATATATATATATATATATATATATATATATATATATATATATATATATATATATATATATAAATATATATATATATATATATATATATATGAAAATTTATACATAATTATATTTATATATAAGCATGTAAATATCAACCACAAGGGCATTTAATACCCGATTCTATCTTGGGAATATATATATCCAATGGAATTCATTTTATGGTAATAGCTTCTGGCCAGGCAGAGATTCGAGCCCCAGCCTGTTCAGCCGAAACCCAAGCCTGCGGAGACTCTACCAACTGAGCAATCAGTTGGTAGAGTGCTCGCAGACATGGATTTCGACTGAATAGGCAGGGGTTCGGATCTCTGCCCAGCCAGGAGTTATTACCATAATATGAAATCTATTCAATATAAATTCCATAAAAATACAGAATTGCTTGCGTTTTTGTTTTTCATCTGCCGTTATGGCCTGAACAAGCTACAATTTGTAGGGTTTCATTTGCAAGTGTTTCCTCAGACCGCGCCAAACTGTCGTGAGAGGAATCTGGATTTACAGACTTGTTCTTCTTATGGACTTCTTGGGGCTTCACACGAGGTCTTGACGAACCCGCTTGACAATCTCTTCCGATGTTTGTGGTCGTCCGGATACTTTTCCCCTGCACAGACAGCCTTCCTCTTTGAACTTTTTGTGCCGTGTCCAAATCTGTATTTCTGCTGGTGACTTTTTAGAGATTTCTCTCACAAATGCACGCTGCATAGTCTTGTCTGACTGTGTTCGGGCATATTCCAACACACAGCATACCTTATCTTTTGCAGTGAATGCCATTACTATACCTGTAAAGATAAAGACATCGAACATTAAACATGAAATTTCACACTATTTTTACACATATATATTCTAGGGGATCTAGAATATATATATATATATATATATATATATATATATATATATATATATATATATATATATATATATATATATATATATATATATATATAGAGAGAGAGAGAGAGAGAGAGAGAAAGAGAGAGAGAGAGAGAGAGAGAGAGAGAGAGAGAGAGCCTTACCTTATTGCCTTATTTTTTGTTTGGGTTCCCCCAGGTCCCTCAGTGTGAGGCACCTCGTATATCCACCAGAGAGTTGCTAATGCATCTTCCGGTGTATTTTGCATCTTCCAGTCTTGGATGGTCTGGGATGCATCTTAGGTATTTATTGAGCTTATTCTTAAACACATCTACGCTCACTCCTGATATGTTTCTTAGATGAGCTGGCAGTACATTAAATAGTCGCTGCATTATCGATGCTGGTGCGTAGTGGATTAATGTCCTGTGCGCCTTTCTTAGTTTACCTGGAATATTTTTTGACACTATTAATCTACCTTGGCTTGCTCTTTCTGATATTTTAAGCTCAATGATGTTTTCAGTAATTCCTTCTATTTGCTTCCATGCTTGTATTATCATGTAGCGTTCTCTTCTCCTTTCTAGATTGTATAGTTTTAAAAATTGCAATCTTTCCCAGTAGTCAAGGTCCTTAACTTCTTCTATTCTAGCAGTATAGGACCTTTGTACACTCTCTAATTGCGCAATATCCTTTTGGTAGTGTGGGTACCATATCGCATTGCAGTACTCGAGTGTACTACATACATAAGTTTTGTAAAGCATAATCATGTGTTCAGCTTTTCTTGTTTTAAAGTGTCTGAATAACATTCCCATTTTTGCAGTACATTTAGCCAACAGTTGCTATTTGGTCGTTGCATAATATATTCCTATTTAACATTACACCAAGGTCTTTAATTGCTTCCTTGTTTGTGATTGTCTCATTATTAGGTCCCTTGTATGCATACACCATTGCTTCTCTGTTTCCATAATTTATTGATTCAAATTTATCAGAGTTAAATACCATCCTATCTATCTCCGCCCATTCATATATTTTGTTTAGATCTCTTTGTAGTGAGTTCCTATCTTCATCACAAGTAATTTCTCTACTTATTCTTGTGTCATCGGCGAAACTTCTCACTACGGAGTCTTCAACATCACAGTCTATGTCTGAGATCATAATAACAAACAGCAGTGCAGCTAATACCGTACCTTGTGGCACACCAGATATTACCTGGGCTTCATCTGATTTGTCGTCATTTGCAACCACTATCTGTTTTCTGTTTTGCAGGAATTCTTTTACCCATTTTCCTATCTTTCCTACAATATTATGCTTTCTCATTTTTTTCTCTAATATATTATGGTCTACCTTGTCAAGGGCTTTTGCAAAATCTAGATAGATCACATCTGTGTCTTTTTCATTTATCATATATTTGTATATGTTTTCATAGTGTGCTATCAGTTGGGTCTGTGTACTTTTTCCAGGCACGAAACCGTGTTGACCCATATTAAACAAATTATTTTTAACCAAATGGTTCAATATTTTCTTTTTTATTACCCTCTCATACACTTTCATAATATGTGATGTTAGACTCACAGGTCTATAATTGCTTGCCTCTAGTCTTGATCCACTTTTGAAGATAGGGGTTATATAAGCTAATTTATGTTTAACATATATCTCACTCATATCTACACTTTGTCTTAGCAGTATTGCAAGCGGCTTCGCGATAGTGTTTGCAGTTTTTTTTAACAAAATCGCTGGAACTCCATCTGGTCCGGCTGCCGATCCATTTTTAATTTCGTTTATAGCCTTGACAATATCTGCTTCATTAATATCTATATCCGTTAGATATTCAACATTTTCTTCTCTCATTTCTGTTTCATTATTCTCATTCGCAATTCTTGGCGTGAACTCACTCTCATATTTTTCTGCTAATATGTTGCATATTTCCTTTTTTTCATTCATTAGCCGTCCTTCAATTCTTAGAGGGCCTATTTTTACACTCCCTTTATTCATCTTTTTTGCATAGGAATAAAGTACTTTGGGGTTTCTTTTTATATTTTGAAGTGTCCTTTCTTCTAAGTACCTCTTTTCATTTTCTTTCGACTGTATAATCTTTTGTTCTGCATTTTCTATCTTACATTTTATTTCTGTCATTTTCGACACATTTTTTTCTTTTGCAAGATTTTTCTTCCACTTTCTAATTTTCTGAAATAAGATCCTTCTGTCTCTTGGTATGCACGTCTTTTGTTTATTGCTTTTTTTCGGTACATATTTTTCAATAATTTTCTCCAGTATTTTGTACAGTATGTCCGTATTTACCTGTATATTATCACTTACAAATACATTTTTCCATTCTTTATTCAGTTCTTCATTTATTTCTGACCATTTTATATTCTTACTGTAAAAATTATATTTTCCATATCCTTCCCAAAGTTTTGTGCTTTTATTAATTCTGGGATCACTTGCTTTGGAATGGACTATCAATTCTATGACATTGTGGTCTGAAATTCCCATGTTATACACTATTATTTCTTTAACATAATTCACCTCATTCACAAATACTAGATCTAGGACATTTCCCTTTCTTGTTGGAATGTGGTTTATTTGTTGCATATTATGTTCTAATAGCATATCTTGAAGCTTTTCAAATTGCCTCTTATCTTCTGCGCTACTATTACTCTCTTTTTTATATGGATACATACAACCACTTTCTTCTATCCGTTCTTTCCAATCCACGAAAGGAAAGTTAAAATCTCCGGATAGGAGTATATTCCAGTCTTTATGGTTTCTACATATATCATCTATTTTTTCTATTATTATGTCAAACTCCTTAGTGTTTGGGGGTCTGTAAACTACAATATTCACTAGTTTTTCAAATTCAAATTCTACCGCAATCAATTCATATTCTGTGTTGCTGTATTTTCCACAGACTTTTCCTTGATTTATGTCTCTTCCATACATTGCGGTTCCCCCTTGATTCCTATTTTTTCTGTCTGATCTATAAGTTTAGAAACCCTTTATCTGGTCATCACTGCCAGTCTTTTAGGAATACCATGTTTCACTTATATTTAATATATCTATTTTTTCAATTGGGTTAGTTCTTCTAAGAACTCTATTTTCCTTTTAGAGTTACTCGTGACTAAACCCTGTGCATTCATCACTATTATGGTTTGTGTTTCATCACCATTATTTAATATTGGTAATAATATGGATTCTCCCATGCTTCCTTCCTGTTCTGATATGATGTTCTTTTCTTCATTTCCCGGAATTCTGCCATTAAAAAATCCAACTTTTTTATTATATTTGTTCTTTCGCCTTCATATTTATTTTTGTGTGTATACCTGCAATTATCCTCATATCTGCACCAACCCTTGGCATTATAGATGCATTCTTTGTAGTTGGGCTCTAAATGTGCAGATTTGGGTTGAAAGGCCTCATATCTTGGGGCTCTTGGTTCATAGCGCGGTATATACACGGCCTGCTTTTTTGTTTCTTTTTTTGTTTCTTTTTTGCTTTCATTTTTCTTTTCAGTTTGCTGAGTTTTCTTACTTTCATTCATGGTTGCAGGATGCGTATATCGATATTTTTGTTGAAACTGCATCCTTTTCCTTCTTTTAGGTTTTTGCATATTTTTGGATGGAGATCACTGCATTCGTCTCCATATCCGTCTAAATATGCACATTTACCATATATTTCATAATTATGGCATATCTTTGGATGCTTGTAGTAGCATCTTTCGCCAAATCTGCAATTCCCTCTTTTCAGCATATTGCAGACTATATCCTTTTCTTTTTTTTTTCTTGTTCCTGCTCTTCCCTAAAATTATGTAGGTCCGGGTAGAGTCTCTTGGGTCTATTATTTGTTTCCATCTGGTAATTTATTTCTTCATAAGTATGTTGTTGGATGGCATCATAAGTTATTTCTTCTGCATCCTTACACATATCCTGTTCATTTTTCTCTTCTTCTTTTTCTTCTTCTTCTTCTTCTGTTTCTTCTTCTTCCTCTTCTTTATCTTCAACTATTTGCAGATTTAGTCTCGACTTAATTATATTTTCTATCCAGACTAAGCATGTTGAGCAGAATACCTTTGTGTCTATTTTTTATTTTTTGCTGTATTTTAGCACATGTGGGGTGTGTTGGAACATGACAGGCATCACATTTGCTAATCAATTGTTGAGGATTATTAATGGAATACCGTATCTTACATGTATTAGACCATTTATGCATTCTTTTTCCCAATGCATCAATCAGCATATTCACCATATTGGACTTCTTATTGTTCTTTGATGGAATGTGTTGATTGATGTAGACTTTCTTTATAAGTCTCTTTATCACTTGGATCTTCTTTGGAATTTCTTCTATTATTTTGCTGATGTTTTCCGCAGATTTGCTCCAGTTTATTGGATCGTATTGTTTCAATATGTCTGCGAATATTTTTCCGTCACACTGGTTGGCGTTACTAGTGACATCTGTTATCAGACGGTCGAGCTCCTGTTTCGCCAACTCATGGAATTTACTTTTGCTGAGTCCAGCGATGTCTCTCCAAGCCTTGCCCGTGTTGTACATAGCCATCTTGATTAGATTTTAAGTAATTCACAAGATAACTATCCTATGCCGACGTTTTATCCCACTTCCCTGACCTCAAACTAATCACCGACTATTCACGAAAACTTGTAGCTATATTGCACTAGATAGCCTTTT
>NC_090760.1:43372110-43382110 GCF_036898095.1 Palaemon carinicauda | reverse complement strand
AAAACACCTCAGGTCCCTACCTTCCAAATGAGAAGATGACGGCCTACCTTTTCCCTAAAGCATGGGCTGATGCAATCATCCCCCAGCCTCAGGTGGAGATACCAATTGCCCTGAATCCGGTAGATTCTGATGTCTCAGCCGCCCTTCAAGACATCCAAGTGGACGATAAGATGTCGGAGGTGTCGGATTCCACTGAGAAGGACCTTCTAGGAGAAGGTCAGGAGGAGGAGCTGTTTCAGATTCCTCAAGTATAAGAGCAAGAAATCAAGGAAGTGTCGGTTACGTCGGTTCCGGACCCAGAACCGTTTCCTTCTACATCGTCTGCTATCCCAGATGAACTGGGAAGAACTCTTTCTTCCATTGTTGAGTTGATCCAAAAAATTCAAAGGAAGAATGATGAGAAGGAAGCTGCAATGAAACTGGAGTTACCTAGACTTGCAGCATCACGTGGGCCCCAGAAGCGGCTCACCGTGAAGGATCTTCCCTTGTGCTCGAATACCAATCCTTGGAGGTATGCCGAACACATGTCAATGACAACCGGGGAGATCGTGATCTCAAAAAAGTATGGAGCATTTCCTCTGGAAGAAGTGGAATTCTGGCCCAACAAAGATTTTTATCCAGATTGCTATGCCTGTCTTAGGAAGGAGCCAGCCTTAAAGGAGGAGACGGAGTCGGAGGTCATAATTTTTTACCATAGTAAAGCTCAGACGTTACTATCGAGCTCGATGAAAGAGAGGGGCTTCACTAACTCAAAGGTGCCCGCCTTGAGTAGAAGCTTCCCTCCTTTGAGGCCTCTCCTACCAGAGGCTTTCCCTTCTTGGAAAAGGGATATAAGGCAGCCTTAAATGCGGTGGAGGCAGGGAAACCATGCCCCTCCTTGGAGGAGTGCAAGCCGTTATCTCTGACCTTGCCCTTGGACCAAGAAGACTGGAAGGACGTACACCTTACCTTCTTAGAAGCTGATATTGCTGAACGCCAGTTCGGTGAGGCGCTTCCAAAACTGTTGGAGGCTCTCTTGCGTAGAGAGCAAGAGACAAAGGAAAGACTTGCGGCATCGATGTCGTTACAAACAACACTAGAAACGATGGCAAGTGACCCCACGAACCAGGACATGTTTATGGTTGTGGCCAAAACCCATCTGGCCACAGTTACGAAGGATTTCTATAGCTTTATTAAAGCTAGGAGAGCCTGTAGAGAGTTCGTGTTCGCCTCGGTTGCGGTGAGGCACGAACCAAGGAAACTGATCTCCTCTCTTATTTTGGGTAAAGACCTCTTTCCCAATGAAGTGGTTAAAGAGGTAGTAGACAAAAGGCCTAGGCCATCCTCTCGGCCGGCTAAACCCTACCGACAGCAACATCAACAACAACTTCCTGTGAACGCGGTGCCTCAGACAGTGGCACAACCTCCAACCACGTACCAGCCGGTACCTCAACAAACGGTGACACTGTCGCCAGTTCCTAACCCAGCCTCCAAAAGACAGACTTCTTCCTTTCGTTTGAGAGCCAGAGGAACAGCCAGAGGCTCTTCTAGATGCCCTTCAAGAGGAAGGGGATCCAGGGGGGGGGGACGCGGTCAAGGAGGCAAGGCCTCAGGTCCACAACAGCAGAAGTAGATACTTCCAGTAAGAGGGAGATTACAGCTTTTTAGGGATTGCTGGACCTTCGATCCCTGGGCCCACAGCCTAAATAAGAATGGACTAGGTTGGAGCTGCAGCATTTCTCCACCTCAATTTCCTCAATTCTTCCAACACTCAACCCCAGCTCTGGAAGAATATGTCCGAGAGCTCTTAGTCAAAAGAGTAATCCGGAAGTCTAAGTCCATCAAATTCCAAGGAAGGCTGTTTTGTGTTCCAAAGGAGGACTCAGAAAAACTCAGAGTCATTCGGGGCATATGCTGTCTATAGACTTGTTTGAGGGTTATTGGCACGTTCCAATTATTCGTCACCTCTCCCCCTACCTAGGCTTCAAGTTACTTTGATAACTTTACGCCTTCAGAACCATGCCTTTCGGGCTAAAACATAGCCCCAAGGATTTTCACGAAGCTCACGAACGCAGCCGTCCATCAGTTACGCCTAAAAGGGGTCAAGTAGTAGCCTACTCGGACGACTGGCTGGTGTGGGCAGCATCCAGGACAGTATGCATGCAAGCTTCTAAGATAGTGATCCAGTTCCTGGAACATCTGGGATTCAAGATCAACATCAAAAAGTCTCGTCTTTCTCCAGCTCAAAAATTTCGGTGGTTGGGAATCCAATGGAATTTGGAGTCACATCGGCTTTCCATCCCTAGTAAAAAGAGGAAAGAAATAGGATCTGTCAAGAGACTATTGAAATCAAAACGGATATCAAGATGCGAACAGGAGAGAGTGCTGGGCTCTCTACAGTTTGCTTCGATAACTGATCCAGTGCTAAGAGCACAGCTTAAGGATGCAACAGGAGGCTGGAGAAAATATGCATCAAACGCAAAGAAATAGCACCTGTCCTCAGTTCACATTCAAGAGTTCCCCAATGTGACAGCGGACGCTCTATCTAGGTTTACACCTATAGAGTCAAAATGGTCCCTTGACGCAGGATCGTTCTCCTTCATCTCGAGTCAAGTCCCAGAGATGCAGATAGGCTTCTTTGCGACGAAAGACAACAAGAAAATAGTTCGTTACATGTCCCCTTACGAGGATCCGTTAGCGGAGGCAATGGACGCTATGTCCTTGGGCTGGATCAGATGGTCCTGTATCTATCTGTTCCCTCCGCAAACCTTCTTTTGAAGGTCCTCGATATGCTGAGATCCTTCAAAGGGAAAGCTGCTATAGTGGCCCACAAGTGGCCAAATAGCGTGTGGTTCCCTCTGGCATTGGAACTACGATTAAAATTCGTTCTGCTACCGGATCCATCCCTGTCTCAGCGAGTACAGAAGTTGACTGTCTTCGCTCCATCACAGAAAACACGGAACTGACATCTCATGATTTTCTCTCCTTAACGATGAGAAAAAGATTCGGTGTTTAAAAGTTGGTTTAGACTTTTGGAGGAAACCAGAAGACATTATGAGGCTTCAGGGAAGAAATAGCTATCCTTTGTCAAGGTGAAGAAACTGAAGAAATCCCGACAGATTCCTATTTATCATTCTTCATTTTCCTTCATGAGGAAGGTTTAGCAGCCTACACAATTTTATTGTTCAAGCCTGCCTTGACAAATCAGATACCATATACTTTACAGGTCGACCTTTTAAACGACGTTCTTAATGAACTAGCCCTTCAGCGCTTCCAAAGACCATTTGATTGGTCATTAGATATGATTCCTCATTGTGTATAAATAATGAACAATGAGGAATGGGCTTAGAAGGTTTTGAATTTAAGTCATATTTCTGTTTGTACTCGCCTTGGGGGCCAGAGTTAGTGAATAGTGGCTCTCTCTACAGAGGAAGGCCACGTCCAGTTCTTGGAGGGAGAACTGATTCTATATCCAGACCCAACGTTTCTTACCAGGAACAAGCTACCCACCAACAGGTGGGGTCCCTAGAGAATCTGCCCTCTGGGGGAAGATGCATCTCTATGTCGACAAGGAAAATACTTTTAGTTGGGTGCCTAAGGTCTATCTTCATAGAACTTCAGACTTTATGAGAGGACAGCTGTTCACAAGAGAAAACCTGGGTCCAAAGTTATCTATAACTAAGGGCGAAATTCACCCGTGTTATTCGCAGAACGGATCCAGACAGTACACCCGTTAGTCATGATCCGAGGAAAGCTGCCTCCTCCATAAAATTTCTTTAATTATATGGACTTTGAACATCCTTGTTTGCACACCAGCTGGTAGTCATCCAAGGCGTTCTTTATGCACTATGCGAAGCAAGTGAAGCAACTTATGAGATCTGTGGTAGCAGCAGGTAGAATTCTTTAACCTTCTGTTTTAAGTCTGCGAGGAACAGTGTAATTAATTTGGGACGATTAATTAAGAGGGTGCGCGTGTAGTCACTGTATGTTACTACACGCTGAGCGATAGGCCACGAAAGTGTCATTACGAACTGTTCCATTGCGTCGGTAATCTATAGCATAATACGGACACTTGTGCCAAGCGTTTTTTTACGCTAATGTATGTAAACAGTATACAGACTATATCATTATTATTAATAATTCTATTGAAGTGGCAAACCTGTTTCCTAGTAGATGAAACAATATTTTCTGTTGGCTGTTTTTCTTTATGCTTTTACGCATATCATCCACATTATATAAATTTTATAAATTTGATCTGATATGCTCGTTTATTATATTTTAATAAATTAGTTCATAATGAACCCTGTATCTTTTCGACCACACTCATTTTATTAGAAATGTTCTGAGCATTAAGATTAAAATATGGATATTTTTATCATGGTATGTCTTTCGAAACTGTTCCCTGATTCAAGCAAAAGTCCACTCACTCTAACCCTTCCTTGCCTCTTTGCCACCACCCCGGTGGCAAAGAGGCAAAATTTGTTTCGATGCGGATACAACCATTATCCAATAGTTACTATAAGAGTGGTCACTTTAGGGAAGGTGTCACAAATTCATTCCGACTTTGGCGTCTCTTATACAAACTTTACTTTATAATGTATAGGGTGAGACCATTATACAAGCTTGTCATTTTGTCATCCATAAAATTTTATGTACTCTTCGAGACGTTTCCAGAGTCTAGTCTTACCCTCATTGATTGTGACCAACCGACAATTGGACCAAAAAGTCTCATTAAGATTGAGTTAAAAAAATTAAGGAAATCTCAGTAAAGAATGAAACTAAAACACAATACCTCCAGACTTTTTGGAACGAACGGTCGTCAAAATCTTTAGCCCTGACGGCTTTAACTGTTTAACAGGTAACTGCTTGTCAATTAAAAAATTGACAGTTGGTCACGTGGCCCTCTATCCCTCCCCCACCAATGGTGGGGGGGGGGGTCATCTTTCCACCAACCGATTATTGAGCAATTCTTTAAGAATATGTTATCGTAAAGCTGCTTATGATAATGTGGGGAGGGTCTTCCATTAAGTTATACAGGTAAGTGTTCGAAAATTAATTTTAAATTTAAAAATTCATTTGTCTCACACTTAACCTATATAACTTAATTCAGTCGATTACCAGCATTTATCCTGGATGGAGGGCATAAGTAGAAATATAAACAGGTGATATAATTAAGTAATCTTTAAAGAATACAAACAGACCTGAGAGGAACTCAGAGTAGTTACCTTGACTGATATAGGACATCTCCATGTGTTGCTGTGAACTGGATCACCATCAGTCAAGTTCAGTCATGGCTGGGTCAATCTTAATGCCTAGTCGACTAACTACCCTATTATAAACTAAGTTCCTAACCGTGTATCAACAACTTGCATACGTCGGTTAAGTCCGTTAGTTTAGTCATATGACTCTGAAATAAGGTAGGTGTAGGCCCCCGATGGTCCATCACTACCTTACTTCCTCTCATGCATTTATACAACCTGCCTACGCGAGGTTTTCATTCGCACAGAGTGAGCCCTTATTCATATCCCATCTCATTTATGCCTTTTATTCTTCCTTACATACACTAAGTATTTAGGGTAGAAGGCCAAGTAGATGTTAACCAACAAATTCTCCAGCTGCGACAATTGGACTGAGAGATTGTATGTTGTCATACAGTAACTCCACGTCTTTGAGGTAGTGGGAAGCAAAAACTGTATTCCCTTTCCATAAAGGAGCGTTCATGACGGACTTCAATGAAGAGTTCTTCTAAAAAGCAAGAGACGTGGAATAACCCCTCAGACTGTGGGTACCTCTTCCCTTCTTGGACGCACTGCCTGATAAAGATTGGGGAGAAGTCTTTGCTATGAGTCTCCTGGTAAAGAAAAAAACAGCATTTCTCGTCATGACCTTCAACTGTAGTTTAGGGGAGACGAAGAGAGCCCGGGGTCTGTGAGGGATAGCCTTGGTTCTGGCTAGATAATAGCGTAAGGTTTACACTGGGCAGTACAGTCTCTCCTCCTCCAGATGCCCAACTGTTTCACTTAAAGAGGAAAGAAGAAACTCTCTGGGAAGAGGTGGACTCTGATTCCGTCTTAGCTCTGAATTCTGGAAGGTACGTAAGGACCATGTCCTTTCCTCTTGTTCCTACAGAAGCAGAGATGGCTTGTATCTCTCACAGTTTCTTGGCTGTAGCTAAAGTAACCAAGAAAAATGTCTTTGTAGTCAAGTCTTGAAGAGAAGCTAACCTGAGAGGTTCAAAGGGAGCCCCTGCTAGAAGCTTGAGAACCACATTCAAGTCCCACATGGGAGGACTAATGGAAATCTTGGGAACCTCAATCTCAAAAGATCTGATCAAGTCAGAGAGAATAGGGTCCTCAAAAACCTCACCAAAAGACAGCCTAAACACAGAGGCTAGTGCCGACTCATAAGCTTCAACGGCCGACACAGAAAGCTTTCTCTCCTTCCGTAGATAAAGGAGGAAATCCGAAATCTTTGGAACTCTAGGTCTAGAAGAAGTGTGGCGGTTCCTCTTACACCAACCTCTATAAACTATCCATTTACGCTGGTAGTTCAAATTAGTAGAGTGTCTTCGTGCCTTGGTGAGCTGTTCAGCCACTGCTAAAGATACTCCCCTCGCTCTAGCGATACGCTTGACAGTCTCCAGGCGGTTAGAAGTAACGGGGACGGTCAAAGGTGGAACCTGTGGAAGTGTGGTTGGCGTAAGAGGTCGTACCTGACAGGCAACCTCCTTGGAATGTCTATGGAAAGTTCTAGGAGTCTTGCAAACCATTCTTTCTGAGGCCAGAACGGGGCTACCAGGGTCATTGTGCACCTCTGCGATGACTGAAATTTGTGTAAGACCTGGTCTATCATCCCTAATGGTGGAAAGGCATAAGTCTGTAGGTCCCTCCAGTCCTAAAGCATAGCGTCAACCCCTGCAGATTGAGGATCTGTCTGAGGACTGAAATATGCTGGAATACGGAAATTTAAAGCAGTTGCAAACAGGTCTATGTTTGATGGCCAAAGGTGAACAAGGCGATCTACTACCTCCTGACAAAGGGTCCATTCGGAACCTATCACCTGGTCCCCCCTGCTCAGAGCATCCGCAATGACATTCTTCTTTCCTGGAATAAATTGGGGTCGGAGAATAACGTTGTGATCCTCTGCCCACTGTAGGATCTCCTGAGCAAGAAGGTTGAGAGGTTGGGACTTTGTTCCCCCTTCCTTCTTCAAATAGGAGATCGTGGTGGAGTTGTCTGCATACACTGCGACGACTTCGGATGTACACAGAGGAGTGAAGTGAAGAACAGCCTCCCTGATTGCCTTGAGTTCTCTCCAGTTTATGGACCTGGAGTTCTGGGAAGGAGTCCAGAAACGAGCAATGCTCTCCTGTTCTAGAGAAGTTCCCCATCCTATGTCTGAAGCGTCTGTATGCAGAACAAGCGTAGGTTCGAGGACTTTGAGAGATAGTCCTGCATTCAAGTGTATCTCCTGGGACCACCAAAGAAGATCCTCCTGACTGCGTGCTGTCCACTGAATTTGTTTGGTGTTGCCCTGCCAGTCCCAATGTTGTCTCAATTGAAACTGAAGATCCCTCATACAGCGTCTTCCGTTGGGAACTAGTAACGTGAGAGAAGCAAGGTGGCCTAGAAGGCTCATCCATAGAGAAACTCTTGGGGTTGGATGTAACAAGAACTCCTCTATAATTCTCCTGAGGTTGTCTTTCCTCTCTTGAGATGGGAAGACCCTTAAAAGAGGAGATACAATCTTCATTACCAAATAAGTCGTCTGTTGAGATGGTGTGAGAGAAGACTTCTTTTGGTTTATCTCTATTCCAAGAGTCCTGCAAAGATCCAGGACCAATTCCTTCACACGAAGAGCTTCCTAAAGCGAAGGAGATAGGAAGAGCCAGTCGTCCAGATAGCGGCACATCCGAATACCCATCCGGTGGAGTTTGGCTGCTACTGGGGCCATGATCCTAGTGAAGACCTGAAGAGCCGTTGCCAGTCCGAAGCAGAGACACTTGAACTGCCAAGTCTCCTCTTCCCAGCAGAAGCGCAAAAGATGGCGAGAGTCCTGATGAATTGGGACTTGGAGATAAGCATCCTGCAGGATGATGGTAAAGAACCAGTCCTCTTCCCTTATAGCTAGAAGAACCGTCTTCGGAGTCTCCATCTTGAACTTCGTAATCTCTACGAAGGAGTTTGGAATAGAGAGATCGATGATGGGTCTCCAACCTCCTGAAGCTTTCGTCACCACAAACATGTGGCTGTGAAAACTCCGAGAGTTGGGCGGGGGTAGCTCTATGGCCCCTTTGTACTTCAGCTGAAGCATCTCCTCCCTGAGCGCTTGTTGCTTTACAGACCTGCCGGAGTAACTGATGGATGGTGGCGAATGACTGGTCAAGGGTGGTTGAGACTTGAGAGGTATCCTGTACCCATCCCATAGTACGATTGTCACCCAAGGGTCCGAATTCAGGGCCTCCCAAGCCTGCCAATGATGTTGTAAGCAGCAACCCACTTGTACGTGTTCGTGTGAAGGAACTGGCCCCTATTTCTGAAAACCCTTTGGGACAGGGTTCTGTGAGGACCTAACGTCCTTCTTCTTGTCCTGCTTCCGGGCTTGGAAGTTTGATGAAGCAGCAACTGTGGACTTCTGCTTCTTCCCATATCTATTATCATTACCTCGACCTCCTTGCTGAAGAATAGGGCGTTTGCCCGAATCCCTCTGAGGGTAGGGCTGTTTCTGTTGCGGATTAAATGAAAGCGATTTCTTTAACAAATCATTTAACATATCTTCCTTGCGCATCTTGGAAGACAGTTGGGCCAGAGAGAACATCCTCCAGAATAGAAGGTTCAAAAAGGTGATGTCCAAACATCTGGGATTCCCTTAGTAGATCTTTATGACGCATGGAGAGAGAAGCAGGGGCTCTGCTGAGATAATGGTTCCTTCTTTTACCAGTCAGGTAAGCCTCGTGGTAAGTAGCCTCTTTCATCTGGTCCTCAAGGCAGCGTCCAATAGACCTGGCTATCTGTAGGTAGAGAGGTCGATGCGTTGTGAGGAAAGAAGGTTCCTTCAGAAAAGCTATCAAAACATACCACCGCCAGGCTAGCATGTTCCCAACCTCCTGTATTCTTCTAATGGAGGCTTCCAGTCTCTTGCACTCTTCTACAGTGATACCAACCATGGCACGTTCACCTTTCACTTGTGAGGGTAACACGTCCTCAAAGGAGGGGTTGAGAGGGGTGGGAGCTGGACCATAAGAATCTTCTTCCAGCTGCAGGTATCTCTTGGTCTTGCCTAGAGCGATGGTGGGGTATGGAATGAGTCCGGCCTGACATCTTTCCTTTGCTCGTTTCCTGACTCCCTGGCGAGCTAATTCTAAGGGTTCTGATGGGGTCCATTTGGGTAATCTGTCAAACTCCTGCTTCTCCAGACCCTGAACAAAACGATTCAGGGAGGGCTTAGAGGAAGCCGGAACCTCCTTCACTTGCTGAACACTCTCTGGGAAGGCATTCTCAGAAAGACTCATCAATTCCCTGAAGGAATTAGGGATCAAAGTTTCAAGAGTTATGTCATCCATCTTGTCATCCTGAAGAATTCTAAATTTTTTCGCTGCTGCCCAAAGTCTCCTGGAGAATTCTGCATCTCCATCATTGGGAGAGGAACCAGTAGAAGGAGACCTGTGATCATGCCAGGTCCTTGGCTGAGAACGTTGCGAAGATCTGGGGCTTCTGGTAGACGAAAGATGTCTACTCCTGGAAGGGGAATGGCTTCGGGAGAGACGTCTCCCAGTACTACTGGATAAAGAACGACGAGAATGTTTGGAAGGAGATCTATGATGGGATCTAACAGATGAACGGCTAGGTCACTGGTCCTCCTAATGAGACTTGGAATAAGGAGAAAGGTGGTCTGGGGAATGATGGGACCAACTCCGGTTGCTTCTCCTTGAAGACTGGCTCCTGGACCTTCGGTCAGAGGAAACACTGGAGTCCTTCGGGGACCTGAGGGATGAAAGTCCAGGTGTGCGGCTTGAAGAGTG
>NC_090760.1:43359610-43364610 GCF_036898095.1 Palaemon carinicauda | reverse complement strand
ACAAGAATCTACACCAAAAAATAAATCACTTGTAATGTTAAATGTGAAATAAACCTTAGACTAAGACAAAAGAAAGACACTTTGAAATTATTATACAATCACTTGTTTCAATGGAAATAAGTTTATAAAAATATTTAATTTTGATAATTAGTGAAAATAGTTAACACTTGAACACAGTAATGAAGCATACGATAATGAAATTTACACGCATATATATATATATATATATATATATATATATATATATATATATATATATATATATATATATATATATATATATATATATATATATATATATATATATATATATATATATAACTGTTACAATTACAACTTTTGGTTCATACAAGGTTACAGAATGGTTAAGCAAAACTTTGAAGGCCCTTCACCGTTTACCCTGAATTTCACAGGGCCAGTTACAAAATTTCTCGTTAAAATGTACTTACATTAACATACTAAGCTTGAATTAACATCCAATAACTTCACCAACGTTTGAACAACATTATACACAATACATGTTGGATAATAATCACTTATTAACATTTGAGATAACACACAGTTATGAGGAGAGAGGGGAGGCAGATGTTGGCTCTTTTAAAGGGATAGGCCAGGTCTCTTCTACTGCTTATGCATTCCTAGATTCTATATATATTTACAAATTCGTCCAGAAATATCTTTTAGATCATTTCCGTAGCGTGGGGGTCATGGCTCTAGCGGCATCAAGGCTGCCAACGTAGTAATTTGAAGAAGGGGTACTAACTTTGCTTGCGAGGCAACCTTCTCACAGGTATCTCCGCTCACCCTCCTCTTGTAACAATAAAAAAAGAATAAATCTTATTCAGGAATTTTCATGCCCTTTTTAACTGCTTGGAAACATAAAAAGGATGTAATCCCTCGCGTTCATACCTCGTGTTTGTCATTCAGTATACCTAAACAAAATTACAAAAGACTTTATAACAAAACTACATGAAATTAAAAGAAAACTCTTGAAAATAACATAAATTTACATATACTGAATTGAATGGAAATACAATTAAAAGATTGACAAAAGTATTATGTAAATTACATACATTTACTTAAGCCTACATGAGTGGAACTCACCTTACGAGCTCGTACATCTCTTGAATACAAAAATGAAATGCATGAATAAATTATTTACTCTATGCTAGACTACCTTCGTAAGAATATATATTATATGATATATATATATATATATATATATATATATATATAAACATATATGTGTATATATATATATATATATATATATATATATATATATATATATATATATACATATACATATACATATACATATACATATACATATATATATATACATATATATATATATATATATATATATATATATATATATATATATATATATATATATAGAAGGCATCGTTAAACTAATTGGCATCTACTTTACCAGAGACTATGAAGGTAAGATGAATCCATGACCAAATTTCCATGTTGTAAGAGGCTCAAGTTTTAGGTCCACTAGGGTGACATCACTGACTTCAGATGGTATAGGAGAGATTAAATGACAGGGTTGGTGTGGCCTATTGGTAACGTCCCTGCCTGGGGCTCTACAGCCTCATCACCCTTGTAAGCTAAGTATTGGGGCTTTTGTGGAGCCTATAGTTCTAACTGCTGTGTCATCAGCCGCCATTGCCTGGCCCTTCCTGGTCCTAGCTTGGATGGAAAAAGGGCTTGGGTACTGACCATATGGATATAAAGTCAGTCTTTAGGAGTGTGGAGCATTGCCCTGCTAGGGCATTATCACTGTCCCTTGCCTATGCCATCATTTAAACCTTTAAAGGTACATAATCTTAGCTGGTCTATAAAAATGAGAGGACTCTTCTGCAGCAGCACATTCAATTCCTTATCAGGATATTAATGTCCGGATTCATCGTTTAGTTAGTTCTTTGTGCATGTTGCATAAAATTTTTCACACTTTTTTATACTCAGATCTTCCTAGACTGTAACATCCTGCACGTAGTACTATAAATGTAGAAACTCTTTAGTCTCGCTTTTTCCATTATAAGATTTAATACTACAGTATTCTTGAAGTTATATTCCAGCTGTGCCCAGATTGTGGTATGCTCTTACTAATCTGGCAGTTGAATCGATGAAACTAGTTTAGAATTTCAAACATTTTACAAATGCTTTTCTGTTGACCAGGTTGACACAAGTTTTATTTCATAGTTTATATGAGTGATCTATTCATTTTATACTTTATGAAAGACTAATCTACTTTACTGGTGTTACTTATCTTAAAGTAGTCTATATTTATTCATTACTTTTCATATATATTTCTTTTTATTATTTCGCTATTCCATTTTCACATTGGGCTGCTTACCCTGTTGAACAGTGGGGCTTGTAGCTTCATGGTTTTCTAGATATGGTTGTAGATTGACCAGTAATAGTAAACATCATAATATCCGTTTTGAAGTTATATATGTGAATAGTCCTTTGCAAAATGCAACGTGATACTTATCATATCTAAACGTTATTCGCCATTCTATGGGAACATTGTTAGCTACTCAATAAGGAAAGAAGTAAAACGGGAATAATCATATGTAATGAACCTTTGAAATGAGAAAACACAATAGTAACAGTTCGGTCGATGATAATATTATCTAGCGGAACGTTTGCGATGATAATGGCATATGTAATTTATTCTCAATCATTGAACATAAATTGCGTCGGATTACCAAGTGCGAAAATATTTTGAAATTTTAGAAGGGAGCGTTAATGATGTCTGTAATGGGAGACTAATTGATGCAAATAGCCAGTAATTATAAAATGCAGTATCAACTTTCATTTTCTTCCCAACAGTGCTGATAGATTGACTTTCGTTTTACAAATCTAAGGCAAATATCCCATTTAATAACCAATCATTTCTGTTGAATCTTGTAATGAAATCAGGTGAAGACTAGAAACCCCCCTTTTATAAACAATTATTCTCTCTACACTTATGTACCCTCCATTTTAAAATCTCAGTAAGACCGGGTGATGTCTTTTTTTCTAAACATGCCTTCTGCAGTGGGAAAAAAAGATAGAATTTTTTCAGATATCTCTCCACTGCAGTACTTTTTATTAGATGTTATAGGTTCATAAGATTGCTATAATAATTCATCACCTCTTTCCAAAAATCTAAGTAATCTTGAATGTGTGTACACGTTCGTTTATATCTGAGAGAGAGAGAGAGAGAGAGAGAGAGAGAGAGAGAGAGAGAGAGAGAGAGAGAGAGAGAGAGAGAGAGAGAGAGAGAGAAAGCTATTTGTTTACCAGAACTAAATTTAACGTGCTCCTCTCTCTACTCTCCGGCGTCACGTACCCTGGCATTATTCCTTTTCCTTGTTTGAGCAATTGTAAATATTCTCTCGTCAAATATCTATCCTCATTATGAAAGTCTTATTGACGTCTGGCATGTTTAATATCTGTGAATTATGAGAACCTTGCTTCAATTCCTCATATGCTTTTTGATGTCATTCGTTCCTTTCCACTTCATATGGTCGTCCCTTCCTTATAAGTTAGTTGAAAGGCTGTTTGATTAGAAAGCTGTTCACAGATTCCTGTAACCTCCAAATCCAAGGAATGATCCGATCTTTATTTTGGTCTTTGGTGGTGACCTATCTTTGATCTTCATCATCAATGCTGCTTCATTTATAGCTGTTTCATTATAGCTGACTTTGTCTCTTGGGAATTCATCTTCACCATCTGTCAAATGTAGAGGTTTTATGGTTGAATTGTCAGTCCTGCTTCGCTCACTTTCTGTAATTGGCTCTCAAATCTTTTACCTTATGATGAAATATAAAATGCTTTACCATCCTCGAAATGCTTAGTCTTCCAAGTTCTAGGTTACAATTTCCACATCACACTCTTTAATGTTGCAGATAGGTTTAATAATTACAATGGCATCCTCATGAGCTGGCCAAAATGATTCAACAACCGTTAAAGCTGTCTTTTCCTTTTCCATACGTTCCACAATCATAGCCTCCAGATCTCCCATAGGCACTTGGTTGAACATGGACTGTGTTCAGTCAACAGTGATTACTGCACAATCTATTTGATCCATCCTTTTTCGCTAAACTCACTACTGGTGATGATCCCCATGTTTAGCATCTCCACAACTTTATTTTAGGTTTGAAATGCCCTATCCGGCTGCTCTAGCATCACTTTGATTTACATGGATTTCTGTCTATGATTTTAAAGTAACTGCAAATAACTGAATCTTTTGCTGTTTGTTCTTGATATTGCCCTTGTTGACTTTTGGCAAGTCTCTTCATTCTCTGTGGTTATAGTTCTAACCAGCCCTCTTCTTTCATCGTTTGGTCTTCATCTAGTTCAGTCGAGAGAGCGGTCAAAATCCTGAAAGTCTCATCCTCAGACATTTGCTGCTACTTCACTCTATTCTTTCTTAGTGGCTAATTGTATGATGAGTCTTCCATTCTCTAACAAAATCCACCTTATAGTCTATGATTAACTATTTCCTCAACTTTAAGTAGTTCTCTCCTCAACAACAGAGCTAGCATTTTGTGTTGTACCTTGAATTGACGATTTCAGAATCTGTCAATCCCTTCTGATGTTAATGAGTGAGATAATAATGATTGGGTCCATGGGCCTTGGTCAGGTCCAGACTGAAGCCTTTGCCCTTCCCCCATCCAGATTGAAAACGATATTTAGGTATTTGAGGGGGATTTGAAACCTTCTGGTGCTATTATTTTCCTAAGTACATTACATGCAACATATAATGATTGATATCTAGTTAAGGTGACCAAAATTCTATATTTTCACCAGCAATTTCTTTCTCATGTAATATGCCCTCGGTATATAGTTATCTAGTCATAGAATGATTGTATTTTTCTGCACAGGAATGCTCAAGATAATTTCCATTATGTTCATATTAAACAATTAATAAGTAAAACACTTCAAAAGAAATCACTTTTCCAGTTCTAGACAAGGCAATATACAAATGAAATACACCA
>NC_090760.1:43344610-43349610 GCF_036898095.1 Palaemon carinicauda | reverse complement strand
CTTTAAGTGAAATCCTTAATGAAAAGAGCTGAAATAAAAATCATGAGATTGAAGAAAATATCAGACTTATTACGTTAATAGAATTATGGTATCACGTACCAAAGTAAGAGCATCAGAGGAGAGGAAATAGTGAAGGACAAATAAGGTCACTATTCGAAAAATAAAGATATTTCACAGAACTCTTGTAGAAAACTTCCACTTAAGATAACAAGGAATAGCATAAACAGCAAAAGTACTAAAAATATATATTCGAACATAATCAGCCAACAAAGGTCGAGTGCATATAAACACATTACAGAGATGAGGAATAAATAAAGAAAGCACAGCGTCGTGTTATGCCATGAGATATAACGCTATAAAGTGTTGCATTGATAATAAGACTAGAAAATTCCATGCAATGTATGATCATCATAAACGAGGAATAGTTATAAATCAAAATGCATCAGAATCTTCGAAAACTCCAACCTCTTGTTAATTCAGATAGGTTTTGACTATCCAATGTAGCTCAGTCATACAGTTTAATTGACTGTTGGCCTCGTTAGCCACTTTCAGTTCTTAAAATCTAATTTGATAACTTTGGTTAATATTACTGATAACATAATTTGGGTTGGCCCCAAAGCTCTTGTTGGAGACGTGGTCTTGATAGTTCTATTTTCCTATGGGTTGCTTTTGATATTTTGGTTAGATAAATGTTCTGTGGTTGCCCTTTAACATACAAAAAAACTTTTTTTTTTTAACTCAATATTTTAAAGCTCCATCATGAATGTCTGAGTGAAGAGATAGTGACAAAGCCGTAGCAAAACAATGTCCTAGACTAGACACTGACCATTTATACATATGATCAGCGCCCAAGCCCCCTCTCCACCAAAGCCCCTCTTCACCCAAGCCCCCTCCCCACACAAGCTAGGACCAGGAAGGGCTAGGCATTGGATGCTGATGACTATTCACCCTCAAACCCTGCTTTCCTTAGCTCACAACGATGGTGAGGTAGCAGACACTGGAAGAACCTATTGAACTGGAACGAATCATGAACCCCAATCCAGCAGGTCGTCAGGCATGGATGTTTCCAATATTCAACCAAAACCTTAGGCAAAGCTACCAACAGATGTAACATAAAATTAAAAACAGAGGATATAAACTATTATTTATAAAAAAATACTTATGCTGTTTGGAGAGCTAAAAAAGAGTGATTTGGTTCCAACTAATTATGTAAAAGGTACAGTGATATTAGAAATAAAAAGTATATATTCTTATGATGCTTAAAAGTTTTATATCATCAATATAAAAATATAAATTCATTGCAACAGATTTACGCAATAGATATTGTAAAAGGAAAAAAAAGATAGAAGAAAACATTCTAATTTTGGCTAAGAAAACACCATGAATTTCATTTAATGTAAGAAACACCATATATTTTACGTCAGTAACGCCCTATTTTGTCTATAATAATAATAATAATAATAATAATAAAAATAATAATAATAATAAAAATAATAATAATAATAATAATAATAATAATAATAATAATAATAATAATAATAATAACAGTATTATTAATAATATTATTATTACTTGCTAAGCTATAACCTTAGTTAGAAAAGCAGGATGCTATAAGAGCAGGGGCTCCAACAGGAAAAATAGCCCATTGAAGAAAGGAAACAAAAAAAAAAAATATTTCAAGAACAGTAACATTAAAATATAAAGTACAAAAACTTTAACAAAACAAGAGGAAGAGAAATTACATAGAATAGTGTGCCCGAGTGTACCCTCAAGCAAGAGAACTTTAACCCAAAGCAGCGGAAGATTATGGTGCAGAGGCTATGGCAGTACCCATGACTAGAGAACAATGGTTTGATTTTGTAGTGTCCTTCTCCTAGAAGAGCCGCTTACCTTAGCTAAAGAGCCTATTCTACAATTAATAAGAGGAAAGTAGCCACTGAACAATTACAGCGCAGTATTTAACCCCTAGGGTGAAAATGAATTGTTTGGTAATCTCAGTGTTGTCAGGTGTACGAGGACAGGGTAAAATTTGTTAAGAATAGGTCAGACTATTCAGTGTATGTGTAGGCAAAAGGAAAGAGAACCCTGACCAGAGAGAAGGATCCAATTTAATGCTGTCTGGCCAGTCAAAGGACCCCATAACTCTCTAGCAGTAGTATCTCAACGGGTGGGTCGTGCCCAGTCCAACCTACTACCCATAAAGATACTAGTAATCTTAGTAAAAATCATAACAGAAGATAGAATATCAGGAAAAATTGACAGACATGGAAAACGAAATCAGCTGTGTACTAATGAAAATACTTTACCAATTGAGGCAATTGGGAATGGAATGAAAAATTTTGGAGGAATTTGTACACAAAGAATATCTAAGAGTTCGATGTTTCCTTGAAGACGACAAATTGTAGCGCGTGTGTTTTCATATAAGTTGCTTCTCTTGAGGGTAGAAGTTTCTCTTTCAACTTTACTACGCTAAAGGAACACATATAACTACTCTCTCGAGGGTTAAATATTATTACTACAAGTGTATGTAACCTGTAAAAAATGAGGGGCAAATATTCGGGCAGAAATTCACACACAGATTCAACATTTCTCCCTCCTTTGCCTTTTCTTAATTACAACACTGCAGGTTTGGCAATTCGAAGTAGATTGTGCTTCCCACAATATATATATATATATATATATATGTATATATATATATATATATAATTATTTTTATATATGTATATATATATATATATATATATGTATATATATATATATATATATATGTATATATATATATGTATATATATATATATATATATATGTATGTATATATGTATGTATATATATATATATATATATAAATATCACTCACTCACTCACTCCACTGGCTGCGGGCCTCCATGGCTCTTGGCCGCCGCTACAAGAAGCTTCCAACGACCACGGTCCTGCGCAAAATCCCACCAATCCCCTGGATCATCCACTCCAAGCTTTGTCATGTCCCTTTTTATATTATCAGACCATCTCATACGGGGTCTTCCTGGAGGTCGTCTGCCCTCTGGTTGTCCTCTAGTAATCTGGCTTATCAGTCTATCCTCATCGGTCCTGGCCACATGTCCTGCCCACCTCAGTCTCTGTGCCATAATTGTGCTTGTTATCAGGGGTACTTCTGTCATTTCTCTCAGTTCATTGTTATGCCTTCTTCTCCATTGCCCCATCTCCACATCAAAGACCGGTCCACATATCCTTCTCAAGATTCCGTTTTCAAACACTTCCAACCTTCGTTCCAGATCCCTTGTCAGCCTCCAGGTTTCACAGCCATACGTTAACACGGGTCTAATAATAGTTGTATAGGTGTTCACCTTTGTTCTCCTTGATAAGATATTGCTGTTGAGAACTTTGGCTAAAGCCCAACCACATCTGGCTGCCGCTGCTATTCTTAATTTGACCTCTTCCTCTACTCTATTTTCAACTGTAACTGTTGAGCCAAGGTATTTGAAACTCTCAACAGCTTCCAACTCCATGTTTCCACACCTGATGTTACCCAGTATCCTCTCTTGCCTTGAAACTTTCAAGATTTTGGTTTTAGACTCATTTATTTCCAGGCCAACTCGATCTGCAACTTCTCTAAAAATTCTTATTTTTCTATCAATTTCTTGGATACTTTCACCACAAAAGTCAATATCATCAGCATAAGCTAATCTATCACACATAATACCCCCAAGGTGTACTCCATTACCCTGTGGTGTTTGTCTCATGACCCATTCCAGCACTAGGTTAAAAAGAATCGTAGACAGTGCACACCCTTGCTTTAAACCACTATCAACTTCAAAGGGATCTGTTACTTCCCCTCCAATCCGTACTCTGCCTCTCATATTTCTATAACACATTTTTATTAGGCGTATAAGTTTCTCTGGTATTCTGAACTCTCTAAGTATTCTCCATAGCGCCTCTCGTTGGATACTGTCATATGCCTGTTTAAAATCTATAAAGGCATGCCAGGACTCTTTATCATATTCCCAGTACTTCTCCAGGATCTGCCTTACAATAAATATTTGGTCTATGGTTGATCTAGACGCTCTAAACCCTGCTTGGTAATCTCCTAATATGGTCTCACTATGTCTCTTCAGTCTATTATATAATAGTTTAGCTACAATCTTATATCCAACAGTTAAGAGACAAATGCCTCTATAATTCCCACATTCAGTTCTATCACCTTTCTTGTGAATTGGCACAAACAGTCCCTCCTCCCACTCCTCAGGCATTTCTTCCCTTCTCCAAATTCCAATCACTATATTTGCCATTGCTTCTTGTAGCTGTCTTCCTCCATATTTCAGTAGTTCTGCACTAATTTCGTCACGGCCAGCAGACTTATTATTCTTAAGTGTTTTATTATTTCCAGAATTTCCTCTATGGTTGGATCCTCTTCATCTTCTCCTAATAAAATTTCTTCATTCTCCGCAGGTTGTTCAGGTGGTGCTGTTCTATTTAGCAAAGTTCTAAAATGTTCTACCCATCTCTCCTCAATTTCCCCACTCTCTACTAAAAGATCGCCATTTCTACTGCGCACCATTCCTTGTCTGGCCTGGTATCCCTTCCTGATTTTATTTATTCCATGGAACTCGGCCCTCACATTTCCCAGTCTGCTATTGCTCTCAATCTCTTCCAGCTCTCTATTGATCAGCATTCTTTTCTTCCTTCTGTTAGTGCTGCATGCCTCATTTCTTGCCTCTGTATATATCCTTCTCCTCTCTGCATTTCCTCTATTCTCTATCCAATTTTAATCTTGTTTCTCTTCTTCTTTGGCGGCCTCTCTGCATTCCTCATCAAACCATTGTCCTCCCCTTCGTCGTCCCACCCTACCAACAGTTCTCTCTGCTGCTTCCAGCACTATAGGCTTTACATTGGTCCCAACTCACATCATCATCCACCTCCAAAGCTGCAAATCTGTTCTCTACTTCAACCTGATATTGTAATCTTGTTTCCCCTTCCTTCAGTTTCTCAGTAGCTATCTTAGA
>NC_090760.1:43334610-43339610 GCF_036898095.1 Palaemon carinicauda | reverse complement strand
AATAAAAAAGAAATTCAAATAATTTTGGAAGATATTAAGGAGCGTCCATTATTTTGCATTGGTAGCGCAACAAAGGGGTTTTAAGAGGAAGGAGGCTAAGTGACTCGCCTTGAGCTAGATGCCTGAATTCACATATCATCATCTCCTCCTACGCCTATTGACGCAAAGGGTCTCAATTAGATTTCGCTTGTCGTCTCTATCTTCAGCTTTTAATTCAATACTTTTCCAATCACAATCTCCTACTTAATGTTAATAGTCCTCAGCCATGAAGGCCTGAGTCTTCCAGCTCTTCTAGTGATTTGTGGAGGCCAGTTGAAAGTTTGGTGAACTAATCTCTCTTAGGGAGAGCAAAGAGCATCCCCAAACTATCTCATCTACCCCTCACCATGATCTTATCAACACATGGCGCTCGAGTAATCTCTCTAGTTTCATTTCTAATCCTGTCCTGTCCTTTAACACCCAATATTCTTTTGAGGGCTTTGTTCTCAAATCTACAAAATTAGTTTCATTAATATACCAAGATTCACGCCCATACAGCAACACCGATCTCGCTAAACTGATATATAGCCTGATTAATATATGTAATTTTAGGCGACATGATTTGCTTTTTTCAATCTTTCATTAAACTCAAATTCTAAGGCTCCTGTATTATATATCATAGTTCCTAATATTTAAATAGTTTTACCTCATTAATCGTTTATCCTTCCAAAGATATTTCATCTTCCATTGCATATTCCGTTCTCTCATCATCTGTCTTTCTTCTATTCATCTCGAGCCCAACCTCATATGATTTTTCATGCATTCTGGTAAGCAAGCTTTCCAAGCCCTGTTGTGTTCTGCTAAATTAAGGGACAGCGTTATCAGCATACTCTAGATCTGCTAATTTTGTTACCAATCCAGTCCAATCCTTCTCCACCATCCCCCACCGATCTATGCATTACAAAATCTATGAGGAGGATAAACAACATAAGTGACAACACATTCCCTTAGAGTATTCCACTGTTCACTGGAAAATCGTTTGATAAGACGCCACTTACATTAGCTTTGCATTTGCTATGCTCATAAACAGACAATTAAATCTACATATTTGAGAGGAACTCCATAATGAAGGCAGGACTCTCCACAAAATCTTCCAGAGCACATAATCTAAAGCTTTTTTATAGCTGACATATATTTTTCGTCATTTTCACCAGCACTCCTAGTGCCCATATATAAGGCTATGCCTCATCACGCCACATTTTTACAAATATAATCTTGTAGGTAATCTGGGAGTCACTTAATTTTCAGGCAATATCATCTCAGCAGTTATTCCTTCGTATCCAGCGGCTTTACATCTTTTGAGTTTCTTTGAGAAATAGCTTCGAATTCAAACACACCTAATTCATTGATGGGCACATCAAGGTCTTCATCAGTTTCAGGTATATCAGCCAATTATTCCCTTCGTATTTCCTTTTCATGACCTCAGTAAAGTGTTCAATCCAACGTTACCTTTCTTCATCTTCTTTTGTTATAACAGATCTATCTTTCTTTTTGATGGGCATATGCTCTACTTCTTTTTTTCGTAAATATTTCATTATTAATTCTATGAGCAATTCCTACAACGAAGCCACTCCCTGAATTATTAGCTTTCTCAGCCTCATCTGCTTTCCTGTTTAAATATTCTCTCCAATCCTCCCTGATATTTCTTTTGACCTCTCTATCAATACTGAAATACTTTAGCATACTCTGCCGTGTAATTTTCATTATTTCCTCGAAAACTTTCAGAAATAAATTTCTGTCTTTGTCTTCTTTTTATAGTATCCCAAGTATCATTTTATATCCATGGTTTTCTCCTTGTGACTGCATGTCCCAACCTTCGTCTCTTAAAGTCTCTTAAGACTGTAAATCGATTCCTACATTCAGTTACAAAGATTTCTGTGCTCATCCTCTAGAAGCTTAGTTGTATCAAGCTTAGGTATTCTATATACATTTTCTGTTGGGTGCTTTCAGTTTTAATATTTGTGTGGCAATGGGGAGCTGGTGATCACTACCAATATCTGAACCTCTATAGCTTGTTACTTTTCTCAGTCCTCCTTCTCTCTTTATCAATGGCTATGTGATCTATTTGATATTTGTAATTGCCACATGGTGAAGTCCATTATATATTTGTGGATCTCCTTGTGCTGGAAAAGGAGTACCTTCTAATAACAAGATTGTTTGTTGAACAATAACTTATAAAATGTGCCCCATTTTCATTTGTAACCTTGCCAAGAACCTCAACACCCATCACATTTTCTATCGCTGGATTATTCCTTCCAACTTTAGCATTGAAGTTATTAATCACAGTTTTCATATCTCTCTAGGTTCTCATCTATTATACTCTGCAGTTCTTCACAGTATTCATCTTCCTTTCTTCAGGAGGAATAATTTTTTGCGCATAACAAACTATAATACTCATATTGCACTGCTTTGATTTAATTTTTGTAAGTAACAATCTGCTATCTACAGCTCTCCATTTGGTTAATGCCTTTTCTGCTCTTGGTGTCATTATCATTATTCTTACCCCTTCTCTTTTAACTCCATCTGTTCCTCCTGAGTAGATATATGTATTGCCTTGGTCTTAGAGTTCTTTACCAATCCCCTTACAACGTGTTTCACTTAAGGCCAAGATATCCAAACTATATTTCATAAATTCATTCTCTACTAGCTGTAACTTCACCGTTTGATTCATGGTTCTAACATTCCAATTAGCAATTTGCAATTTTTCTTCAGTATTTACAAACCGGGAGTTTCTTAGCAACCCGCTACGCCCGGGACTGGGGGCAATTCTTTCAATTTCGCTTCCAATAGACTGACTAAATAAATAGAGGATTCATTGACTAAATTCATCAAAGATTAGCCAGTTTCTTAGTGATGCGCAGTGCCTATTTAAATAAGGCAAGTGACCCCTGCCAGTCCATACTAATTCCAGTAAGATCAACTGCCAGGCATCAGGAGTAGAGGAGGATCCAGATCACCAAACGGATACATAACTTTTTTTAAATTACAGATGAAATTAATGTTCCTTTATTTATGGAACCCATGCCTCAAAGAGAATTTTTAGTGCCATATTTAAAAGAACTGAAGCTGTTTTTTTAGTATTCGGTTGAATTAATTACACCCGTCATATATTGAAGCATATAAATTGTCACGTATATGGCTATAGTATATACTGAATTGATCACATTTATTTCCAATTTTGTACTTTTCCCTATTTTCTCATCAGTAATAGGTTTGATTATCATTTCTATGGATTTTTTTTTTATTTTCTTATAAATCAATAAGATTTTCTATTGAAATAAATTATAGAAGATATTTTCAATGAACTTTCATTTATCTATATTTCTAATTAAAATGATTAAAAATATATATATGTATATATATAGATAGATAGATAGATAGATAGATATAGAGAAAAAATAGATAGTTTACCAAATCTATTACTTAATAACTTAACATTATGAATTGGATGTTTTTTTAATTAAGTATCCAAAATTGCCTTACCATTTTTTAAGGCGAGGCAAAATTGGACACTAGATATTCCAAATATTTTCATTAATTTTTTATTTTAAACCTTCCTTTAGCATCATCCACTAATTTGTTTTTAGAAAAAATAATTTCATTTATTATTTCTGAGTAACCCTAAAATGAAGGTAAGGCAATTATTGGACACCCATATTCAACAATTTTTTAGGGGTACTTAATACTTTTTAAAAGCCAGACATACTAATATTTATAAAGTAGAAGGTTGGACAATTTCTAATAGCTTTATAGTTTTCGAAAATTATAAATAATTTTAGAGATATTACCTCTGTCCAATATTTGCCTTACTTGTCGTAAATTGCCTCTGTCCAAAATTGCATTACCCTACTATACTTGAACTCTGGAATCTTCAAAATTCGTAGTTGTAGGGTAAGCATTCTTTAATTAATCCTTGTTAACATGCTTTGAAAACGGCCTTCCAGAGAGTTATTCCAGGTTTAGAGTTTGCTATCATACCTTATTCCACAATGAACCTTATTTGAAATTTTCTTTTGTATATAGCATATGCATATACTATTTTCTTTACCTTAAAATCGTTCGCTCATTGCCGGTTTATTAGGCCAAAGGTGTCTGGTTTCAGTTCTAGTATCCTCCGAAGAGAGGCCCACCAGAACGTCAGTCTGGTAAGACCAATCCCCCTCTGATATTATAACCACAGCAATAACCTTCTAGTAAGAAACTTAAACTAACAGCACCGGGCTGGACCCGATCTGCTGCCATGCTAATGCAAGGCGAATGCGTTACCACTGTACTAGTCAGAAGGCTAGCATATTATCTGTGCCATAACAAAGAGAGAATGATCTTTTAAAATTTGTGCATGCAATTAGGACTTGGGGAATAAATATTCATAAACGGAAAACGATAATTAGGCATGATCGTCCCTTCAAAATGTGTTACAACGAACGAGTGATTTGCTCTATTATCATTATTATTATTATTATTATTATTATTATTATTATTATTATTATTATTATTATTATTATTATTATTATTATTATTATTATTATTATTATTCTGGTTGAATCTTTGGCATGTGAAATTATATCTCTTGGGAAATTATTCTTTTGGGAATACTATATATCTTCAGTATAACTTAATAACTTAACATAATTATTTTACCATTCTCTTCAGCTTCTCTCCACTAAACCTGTTTGCTTTCATACATACGTAGTGTGCACCGGATATATTGAATGCATGAAACGCCATTATTCTGCATTAAATTTTGAATGTTCTCCGAGTCATTGAGCCTGAGGGAAGACTAAAAATATTTTTATAATAAAGACACGATATAGATAGTTTCTAGTCAACCATTGTGGGTAAAACCTATGGGATACCTATTTTACACATTTGATTGCCTTAGTGATCTTTATCTGAGATTTCTGTACTAAAGACATGACAGTAATCAATTTATTTATGCAATCGTAAGTTTCTATTGGTAG
>NC_090760.1:43312110-43332110 GCF_036898095.1 Palaemon carinicauda | reverse complement strand
GGTGACAGCTGCAGTATGTCCTGGAAACGAGTTCCTCACTGGTAAACACCAATGACTCTTTCCATACAAGGACTAGGAAAACACAGAAAAGAAAACAAAGTGTTAAACTAGACACTTATAAATTATAAAATGAGCGGGGAGGAGGTAAAACCAACGTTTCAAAAAAAGAAAAAAAAAATTACAAATATTTTATTATAAACTAGAATTTTTACACTAATCTCATATAAAACAAATATATGTAGAAACAAGGCTGATACAACTCAAAAAAAAATTACGTTAATCCATAATATATATTTATATATATGTATATATATATATATATATATATGTATATATATGTATATAATATATATATATATATATATATATTATATATATATTATATATATATATATATATATGTATATATATAAATATATATATATATATATATATACATATATATATATTTATATAAATATATATATATATATATATATATATATAGATAGATAGATAGATAGATAGATAGTTAGATAGATAGATAGATATATAGATACGCACACACACACACACACGCACACACACACACACACACATATATATATATATATATATATATAGATAGATGGATAGATAGATAAAATGATAGATAGATAAATAGATAGATACGCACACACACACACTCACACACACACATATATATATATATATATATATACATATATATATATATATATATATAAAGATATATATATATATATATATATATATATAGATATATATATATATATATATATATATCCTGTCACGCTTAACGGTAACCACTCTGAAAACATTATCCTAAAAATTTCCAAAATAAAGTGTGGTAGTTAGGAGGGGGGGAAGGGATGGAATTATTGAATCTGTGTGCGCATTTATATTTATATATTCAGCCGTTATTTTTGACTGGTTCCGTACTCTAGTTTAAAAATATTTTTTCAATTGCGCATGAGAAATTAAGCTTCTTCTTCTTCTTCTTCTTCTTCTTCTTCTTCTTATATTATTATTATTATCATTATTATTAATATCATTATTATTATTATCATTATGATGTTACAAAAAGCAATAATGTTGATCTAGTTGTTGTTGTTGTTGCAGCCTCTAAGGTTAGGTTTTTTTAATGGTTGGTGCCACCATAAACAACAGAGTAAAACGTATATTATCTTTTATTGACCAGCATTTTTATATCTGTCATGCTGCAAGCTATAATACTTACGGACATGTTCTTATTACTATAATATCTTCTTCTACATCAAAAGGGGAATTTTTCTACAAAGTCGGAATAATCCACAGTAGGGCTATCTTGTTATATTAATATGTCTATTTTCTTTTCTCTTCCTTATAACGATAACAAATGATTCAACGACTGAATGATGTCAGATCATGCGGTATTCGAATCACGTGGAAGAAATTGAAAGCTGCCCAATTCCAAACGATGCAACCTGATCAGTTGAATTTCTCTCAAACATGTCATTATCATCATCATCAGCTGCAACTAGTCCAATGCAGGACAAAGGCTACAGACATGTCCTTCCACATCTGTCTGTTTATAGTCTTTGCATGACACCAAATAATAAATGGAGAGACTTGTATGCATTTGTTTCACGTTTTCCTGAAAACTATCCTGAGGACAGTCCGTCCGGAGAGAAACGGTCTTCGATATTTGAACGCCACCAAGACATTGTTCATTCTTTTTATGACAGGACAGTTTATATGAGCAAATTCTTTAGTTCGTCAATCCATCGTCTTCTCTTTCTTCCCCTGCTTCAATTGTAATCTCTAGTGACCCATGTTATTATAATTAATGCCTATCTATTACATATCATTGTCATATGTCCTTCCCATATCCGTTTATTTCCGGCAACATATACTGACTCTCTCTCTCTCTCTCTCTCTCCTCTCTCTCTCTCTCTCTCTCTTCAGATAAACAATTAGTCAATGTAAAAACTAGTTCCAGGTGCAGCAGTCGAGAGAAAGGGACTTTCCTGATCAAGTTTGTTTGAAGAGTGTGTCTGGAGCATACCTTCACTTCGTGGATTTTGTCAGTGGGACGCACCGTAGTAATTTACCTTAATTGGAAGAAGCTGAACAACTGGGGCCATCAATCACCAGCACTGCGTGTCTGAGCTCGACTTGATAACCGTGGAATTTCTGCACTTGCAATGCTTACCATTCATTCATTTGCAAGTTTATTTCTTATTCATTTTATTTTTTACTAGTTATGAATACACACATTTAGATTTTACTTAACACTTTTTGCCTCTTATCATTTCCTCGTTTTTCATATTTCATTGATACATATTCATTCTTTCATATTCGGGAAAGGTCCCTTCACCTACCATTCATTCAGTCGCACGGTAATTTAGTTTTTTCTTTTATTTTATTTACTAACTATGAATACATATAGTTATATTTTACTAAGTTTTCCTTTTTTTTTTTTAATTTTTCATATGTCAATGATATATATTCGCTTTTTGTATTCGGGAAAAATTACTGCTCTCGGTTTTCCATCTCTATTGGTACCTGTTATTATCATTGGTTACATCTGGTTGTAGAGATTTCATAAGTTTCTGTATCTTTTCCCATTTTAAGCTTTCTTTTCCCCTAATAAAGACTCACTTGTTCTATTCCTGCTAACATTTGTTAACTAGAAATTGTCTTTACTTTTTTATTATAGTATGTTGGAAGTTATGATGATTCGGTACTTCTCCCCACCTTGTTTTTATGTTTATATTTGGAATTCTTCTAATTTTTTGCTTCGGAATTGCTATTACCGTGGACTAAGGTTTATATTAAGAAAAGCAATACTGATAACTGTCTTCTTTGATATAACTGTAATAATTTTTCAGTTTCTTATTCACTCTAAAACAAGTTTTAGTATCAATATAACCAGTAAAGGTATCATTCACGAATGTAGGGGACGTTAACTATCTATGTGAACAATTACATAAATTTTACCAAAGCAACGAATGTCATAGTGTAATGAATGATTGTGTTACAATTATTTGATTATGTATGGATAGGAAGAAAAGGGTACTGATTTTTGAAGCCAATACTGTACATTTAATGGACACGTGGATAACGATATGAACTTTACTACTATTATTTTTTAATGCTGGAGGGCATTGAATAGGCGAAACATACGTTTTCCTTTCCTGTAGTCGATGAGAATGGACCATTGCTGGCGTTTAGAGGTATGAATGATTTATAGTTCATCAGCAATCGTTGGCCTTGATCGATTGGTTCAGTTACTACCACTAGAGAGGTATGGCGTCTTTTGACTGGCCACACAGTAGTACATTGGATCCTTCTCTCTGGTTATGGCTCATTTTCCCTGCCTACAAACACACCAAATAGTCTGGCCTATTCTTTACATATTCTCCTCTGTCCTCATACACCTGACAACAATGAGATTAACAAACAATTCTTCTTTACCAAAAGGGTTAACTACTGTACTGTAATTGTTCAGTGGCCACTTTCCTCTTGCAAAGGGTAGAAGAGACTCTTTAGCTATGGTAAGCAGTTCTACTTGGAGGACACTCCAAAATCTAACCATTGTTCTCTAGTCTTGGGTAGTGTTATAGTCTCTGTACCATGGGCTTCCACTGTCTTGGGTTAGAGTTCTCTTGCTTGAGGGTACACCCGCGCACACTATTCTATTTAATTTCTCTTCCTCTTGTTTTGTTAAAGTTTATACAGTTTATATAGGCAATATTTATTTTGATATTTTTCTTCTTAAAATATTTTTTTCTTTTTGTTTTTCCTTTCTTCACTGGGTTATATTCCCTGTTGGAGTCCCTTGGGCTTATAACATCCTGCTTTTCCAACTAGGGTTGTAGCTTAGCAAGTAATAATAATAATAATAATAATAATAATAATAATAATAATAATAATAATAATAATAATAATAATAATAATGATAATAATAATAATTACGCATGCAGAATGTTATCAACAGACCGTATAAAGACAACACTGGGTAATTTAAATAAGCAGAAAAAGAACAATTATTTTAGTTAAAGAAAACAGATATTTTCCCATGTCCCTTACCTTCCTGAATATGGTGTGAATTCCATTCATCTCGCATTTGTTTTTAACCATCTCACCTGAAGTCCTACCGTGTTTCCCCAAGATAAACAATTCTTTGAGAGTGGTGAACTTCAGTGGGATCAGGATGACTCCTTCAAGAGCATTCTGCTGACGGTCGTCCAACATCCCAAGTTTGTGGTCAATTTTGGGAAGGAAGTTTTGACTTTGCACTACTGAAGAAAATGTACAACGAATCAAGGGATTATTGCTATGAGCACACTTTGGCAAAAGCCAATGAACGATGAGTGAAAAAATACGTACTGAATAATAATTGAAAGTAATTGACAGGAATTAGTTTGCTATTGCAAATCTCATAATCTTATTCATATATCATTGGTTTTATTCACTATCATGTTTTTTAAGATCTATTTCAAATTTGGGCAAATATCTGATTTTTAATCTCTTGCCGTGTAAAAATGTTGGCACCAAAACTGTGTAAAACACGATGAATACAAAGGAAGCTTATTATCTTCATTAGATAATAATTAAAAGGAAACTTAATATTTCTTTATATAGTTGGAAACATTGTTGGAAAATATCTTCAAATACTATCGTAGATTGAAATGTAAAGGGGAATGTCTGATCTATTTTCAATATTGCATAAAATATGTTATCTATGCTCTTCATTCTATTATATAATTTCGTAAAAACTAAATTATAAATTATTACGAATTTCTTTTGAGGGTTTTTCATTGTTATATTTTTTTATTAATCATTTTTCTTCAGAAAGACAAAGGACAATTGAGAACATTTTAGTTTCATGAGGTATTTGTATCAGTGATGTCGTCGCCACAAATTAGGAGACATTCACGCACAAATAGCTAAAAAGTCACGATAATCAAAGAGCAAATGAATAAAAAAAGATTCTATGAATTAAACTAATATTTTATAAGTAACTATATATAGTAGATAATCAAGGCACTTCTTTTTCTTATCTGGAATTCTCCACAAAATATGACCTGTATTTGATTATTCAGCTTTTCCTTTTATATCATCAGTTTTGATAAGAAAAAAGTAATCTTTTTACAGAAGAATATTTTTGAAATAAATAAATTCCTTCTTTCTATTATTATCATTGAACTGTTTTGCTGGTATAATTTCTATCTCCCTTTCACGTGACGGACTAAAGGTAAATCTTAGATTTTCCATGCAGCATTTTTATCGTAATCATTTCGTATGATTTCTTTTAATCAAAAAAAGCAAAATGGCAATGATGAAGGAAATCTTTGATTATTTCCCATTTAACAATTAACCATATTTCCTGAACACTTTTATTATTCTTTGTATTATGTGAAATATATTTTTCCATTAGAAAATTTCCTGGTAGAGACGCAATGACATTTGTAAAACGAAGTAGCTAAAAAATCTAATGAGGTTATGAAAGTTGACTAAATTCTTATCATGTTAGCATTTAGGTCCCTAACGTCATTACTGACACATGAAGTCAAAAAGAATATTGTAACGAAACATGAAAATGAACGATTTGGAGGGAATTCAAATTTAATATAAGCGGTATTCAGAGAAAAATCGACATTTGGCTGAGTAGTCATCACGATATGGCATATTAGTTAATTAGACTTCTATTTAGTTAAACCTCTTCCTAATGTACTGTACCAAAAGTCATGCGCACAGACAAGTATATAGCAAAAAAAACATAAACGCATGAACACATGTATATACACACACGCACACACACACACACACACATATATATATATATATATATGTATATATATATGTATATATATATATATATATATGTATATATATATATATATATATATAGATGTATGTATATATTTATATATACATATATATATATATATATATATGTATATATATATATATATATATACATATATATATATATATATATATACATATATCACTCACTCACTCACTAAATCCCGTCCGGAATTCTCCGGGTTGGGTCCTGCATCTGATATCGCCAATCTCTCCACAGACTCCTATCCAATGCCATCTGTGCCAGCTGCTGAAATGTCTCGCCTCTATTTGCTTTCTTGAAGGTTTTCACCCATGTATCTCTTGGTCGTCCTCTCGGTCTATTTCCGGCCACTTGACCATGCAGCACTATCTTTGGCCATCTGTCCTGTTCCATCCTCTGTACATGCCCAAACCATCTCCTCTGAATATCTTCCACTCTAATCAGAATTGTGTCCTCAACACCAGCCATTTCTCTCACTCTCTCGTTCGTAATTCTGTCCTCCCATCTTACACCACAGATTCTTCTCAGACATTTCATTTCAAAGGCTAATAACTTTTTCTCTTCTCTCTTTTTCAGTATCCAGCATTCAGCACCGTATATCACTGTGGGGATTACTATATATATATATATATATATATATATATATATTTATATATATATGGGTAAAAATCACAGGAAAACGTGATGCTCATATGCAGAAGAACCACCGGGAAAATTAAAATACGAAATATACTACTAAGTCCTGTCTAGTTTCGTGATACTTCTTCAAAGGACTAATTTATTAAGAGATGGAAAGTAAACGTATGAACATACATATGGAGGCATGGAGAACAATGACACTCCCAAGCCAGCTACCTGGCCTGATGCCAGGTGATTAGTGGGCGGAGATCAAACCTCCACCCACTAAACACCTGACCTCAGGCCAGGTAGCTGGTTTGGGAGTGCCATTGTTCTCTATGCCTCTATATGTATGTTCATACATTTACTTTTCCTATAAAATGTAAATAAACCTCTCTCAATAAATCTGTCCTCTGAAGAAGTATCACGAAACTACCATGAGATTCAGGGCCTCTGTAACACGATTTTTTCGCAATCATATTTTATCTATGAATCTTATAAATATAACGCTTCTTCAGAATGCACATTATATCTACACATAAATTTTGACCATATTCTGAATTACGTAGGTTGAATAAATTTGGTACTTATAATGTAAAAGTGACGTTTTTTGAAGACGGGCCAACTTATTCAGAGAAAAGGTTTCGAACGCACTCGTTACGTAACTTATGACGGCATTTCTTCCCTCTTTCTCGATCGATGATTGGCTATACGTAACAAAGGCTATACCTCCGCCAACAATGACACAAAAGTTTAAATAAAAGCAAAACAGTACACCTTTATGAACTCTGAAACCTCTCCACTGATAATTGTCATAATGAACAAACCAACAAAATATGTTAATAAATAGAAAAACACTTCGATTATTAGTCTAACTCCCAAAATAAGTTTCCTAAGAAATTACAGTCAACTTTATAGCTCACAATCAGACTGACAAGGTGTAGGGAATAGTTGGAAATTTTCAAAAACGTAGTAGACAAGCTTGATTTGATAACTGCTATATCCAATGTCAAGCAATTTTTATTTATTGTCTATCTACCTACCTATTTACTGAAAAAAAAGCCGGTACTGTATTTTGGCTTTAAACCTTCACCAATACTTATCGTCAGAATGATGACTTCATGAGGCTCCACCCACTTTGGCCTCGTTATAATTCAGGATAACACTGAAGGCTATCATGGGCAATGTTGGATTATAAAATTTAAATTCTGGCTATAAAAAATCAATTCTCGAGTAGTTGTAAGAAGTGCTAAATGATTCTCAAGGATCCCAGCAGTTGGCCTAAACGTTTAATTCATGTATACTACTGTTAAGGCACTACTGCTACAGTAGTATTACTACGCTAGCACAGATACTCCACCCACATTTATGTATCGTTCCGCCATTCATAAAGTCTTTGTCATATTTTTTCACAGTGCAATAAGCCATGGCCTCCTCAGACATTAAGTTTAACATTAGATGATAGGTTATTTTATTAAGTTGACAAATTATGGCAACTGGGTATGTTATTGCCGATGTTGAAGCTGAAGATAAAGTATGGTATCATTCCTTCATTGCATTATCAACTTTACTACTATTTGTTTAGCTACATGTGTTAATTATTTTAAAGGATAAATTAATTATGTTCACTTTACTTCTATAAATTCCCATTAGATGTACAAATAAAACTTCTAAAACTATTCATGATTTATTTACAAAATGCAGTCATGCCCAAAACATAGCCAACACGGTCGTACGGCCTAAAAAGAAGAAAAAAAAATGATATCGGATGATCCGTTGGTCTGATGGAGATTTTAGCACAAAAATCTTATTTCAACAAAAATAGTTATATAAAGACTGTTTATATACAATCTCTCTCTTTCTGTCTCTCTTGGTGGAATAGTGAATAGTTAAAGGAAATGTTCAAAAGCCTGAATGACATTACAAGTATTATAATCATGTTACGCTAAATACAATTCAGACCGTAAACATTGGATTTAAACTAGAAACGGAATAATTACCTATTCAGGCTATAGTAAATATGGCCACGGGCTTTCTCTTGACTGTATAAAGTTGCAAGTCGTAAGACAAATGCAGTTTTGCAACCACGGGGGCAATTCCAAATCCTGTTAGCCATTCTTGACTGTTATGGTTTTAAGAGCCAATGGAACAAGGTGAATGGGTGTCTGGTGGATGGGCGGGGCAAAATTTTGTCAAAAGGTGTTTACATTGCTTACGTAATGAATGTTTTCGACTCTTGGCTCGTTATCACTGGCCATGGCGTCAGCTAGATAATTTTTACTTTCTAAAAATTTAAACTATCGGGTTTAGATTATTGATAATGGTGACAAAATTTGTGTGTGGTTGTAAAATATACATATGTCAACTTTCAGCTACATCCGATGCTTTGATAAGGAGCAAAGTCCAAAAAAAACGTGTTACAGAGGCCCTGAATCTCATAGTAGGCCTCTCAACCTGTCTTCTGTCTATCTTGAGTCCAGCCTCAGGTGATATTTTCTGCATTTTGGTAAGCAGGCTTTGCCAGTTCTGTAGAGTTCTGATAATAAGGACAGCGTCATCAGCATACTCTAGGTCAGCTAGTTCCCTCTTACCAATCCACTCCAATCCTTCTCCACCATTCCAAACTGTTCTATGTATCACAAAACCCATAAAGAGGATAAACAACATAGGTGACAATACATTTCCTTGGAGTACTCCACCGTTCACTGGAAATTCATTTGATAGGAATCCACTAACATTAACTTTTCACTTGCTATCCTCATGAACAGACTCAATCAAATTTACATATTTAGGGGGGAACTCCATAAAGATGCAGGACTTTCCACAAAATTGGCTGGTATACACTATCAAAGGCATTTTCATAGTCCACAAATGCCTTCAAAAGTGGATTTCAATATTTTAAACATTATAGGTAGTAAGTTGGCCAGGACACCAGCCACCCGTTGAGATACTACTGCTAGAGAGTTATGGAGTCCTTTGACTGGCCAGATACTACTACATTGGACCCTTCTCCCTGGTTATGGTTCATTTTCCCTTTGCCTACACGTACACTGAATAGTCTAGCCTATTCTTCACAGATTCTCCTCTGTCCCCATACATCTGACAACAATGACATTACCAAACAATTTTTTTTCACCCAAAGGGTTAACTACTGCACTATAACTTTTTGTAGTTAGTTTCCTCTTGGTATGGGTAGAAGATTCTCCTTAGCTTTGGTAAGCAGCTCTTTTAGGAGAAGGACACTCCAAAATCAAACGATTGTTCTCTAGTCTTGGATAGTGCCATAGCCTCTGTACCATGGTCTTCCTCTGTCTTGGGTTAGAGTTCTCTTGCTTAAGGGTACACTCGGGCATACTATTCTATCTAATTTCTCTTCCTTTTGTTTTGTTAAAGTTTTTATAGTTTATATAAGAAATACTTTTTTAATATTTTTACTCATAAAATGTTTTATTTTTCCTTGTTCCCTTTCCTCACTAGGGTATTTTTCCTGTTGGGGCCCCTGGGCTTATAGCATCCAGCTTTTCCAACTAGGGTTGTAGCTTAGCAAGTAATAATATTAAAAATAATAATAATAATAATGCTGTACCACGTGTCTTAATAAAAACTTGGTCAGTAAAACTTCTACCTTTTCTAAATCCTGCTTGTCATTTCTCAGTTTTTCATCAATCTATCTGCGTGGATGTAGTACGATAGAGAGTAAAAGATGTGAGATTGGAAGTATGTTTAGAAGTAGAAGGATGGATGTATTGGCCTTGTGTGAGACAAAGATGAAAGGAAAAGGTGAAGTGATGTTTGGTGAAATGTCTGGTAGAGTGTCTGGGATTGAAAGGGGAAGAGCGAGAGAGGGTGTGGCGTTATTGCTGAGTGAATGGATGACAGGTAAAGTAGTGGAATGGAAGGATATATCATCTAGGTTAATGTGGGTAAGGGTTAGGTTGGGTAGGGAATGTTGGGCGTTTGTCAGTGCGTATGGGCCAGGTAGTGAGAAAAGTGAAGAAGAGCGGAATGAGTTCTGGAATGAATTAACTAGGTGTGTAGAAGGACTGGGTAGAAGGAATTATGTAGTTGTTATGGGTGACTTAAATGCTAGAGTGGGCGCAGGAGAGATAGAAGGTGAAAATGAGAGGGGTGAGAGACTGGTAGACATGTGTGTTGAACAAGAGATGGTAATAAGTGCTAGCTTCTTTAAAAAGAAAGATAAAAATAAGTATACATGGGTATGAGTGGCAAATGGAAGAGTAGTAGAAAGGGCATTAATGGATTATGTGTTGATAACTAAAAGAATGTTTGGAAGATTGAAAGACGTGCACATGTTTAGGGGTATGGCTAACGGTATGTCTGATCATTTTTTGGTGGAAGGAAAATTAGTTGTAGCAAAAGAGTGGGGGAATAGAGTAGGTGGATGTAAAAGGGAGGTAGTGAGGATTGAAGAGCTAATAAAACCGGGGGTAAAAAGTATATATCAGGAAAGGTTGAAAATGGCATATGATGAGGTGAGAGTAAGAGAAACTGGTAAGTTAGAGGAGGAGTGGAAGTTAGTAAAAGAAAATTTTGTTGGGATTGCAAGTGATGTATGTGGCAAGAAGGTTGTTGGAGGCAGCATGAGGAAGGGCAGTGAATGGTGGAATGAAGGAGTGAAGGTAAAAGTGGAAGAGAAAAAGAGGGCTTTTGAAGAATGGCTGCAGAGTAATAGTATAGAGAAGTATGAAAAATATAGAGAGAAAAATATGGAAGTAAAGCGCAAGGTACGTGAGGCAAAGAGGGCAGCTGACCTGAGGTTGGGTTAAGGAATGGGTCAGTCATATGAAGAGAATAAGAAGAAGTTTTGGAAAGAAGTGAAGAGAGTAAGGAAGGCTGGCGCAAGAATTGAAGAGACAGTGAAAGATGGAAATGGAAGGTTGTTAAAATGAGAGGAGGCAAGGAAAAGGTGGGCGGAATATTTTGAAAGTTTGCTGAATGTTGAGGATAATAGGGAGGCAGATATAATTGCTGTTCCAGGTGTTGAGGTGCCAGTGATGGGAGATGAGAATGAGAGAGAGATTACAATAGATGAAGTGAGGAGAGCACTAGATGAAACGAGAGTAGGAAAAGCATCTGGTATGGATGGTGTGAAAGCTGAGATGTTGAAGGAAGGGGGTGTGACTGTACTTGAATGGTTGGTGATATTGTTTAATTTGTGTTTTGTGTTATCAATGGTACCAGTAGATTGGGTTTGTGCATGTATTGTACCACTATATAAGGGTAAAGGAGATGTGCATGAGTGTTGTAATTCAAGAGGTATTAGTTTGTTGAGTGTAGTTGGAAAAGTGTATGGTAGAGTATTGATTAATAGGATTAAGGATAAAACAGAGAATGCAATCTTGGAAGTACAGGGTAGTTTTAGAAGAGGTAGGGGTTGTATGAATTAGATTTTTACAGTTAGGCAGATATGCGAGAAATATTTAGCAAAAGGTAAGGAGGTGTAAGTTGCGTTTATGGATCTGGAGAAAGCATATGATAGAGTTGATAGGGAAGCAATGTGGAATGTGATGAGGTTATATGGAGTTGGTGGAAGGTTGTTGCAAGCAGGGAAAAGTTTCTACAATGGTAGTAAAGCATGTGTTAGAATAGGAAATGAAGTGAGTGATTGGTTTCCGGTGAGAGTGGGGCTGAGACAGGGATGTGTGATGTCGCCGTGGTTGTTTAACTTGTATGTTGATGGAGTGGTGAGAGAGGTGAATGCTCGAGTTCTTGGACGAGGATTAAAACTGGTAGACTAGAATGACCATGAATGGGAGGTAAATCAGTTGTTGTTTGCGGATGATACTGTACTGGTAGCAGACACAGAAGAGAAGCTTGACCGACTAGTGACAGAATTTGGAAAGGTGTGTGAGAGAAGGAAGTTGAGAGTTAATGTGGGTAAGAGTAAGGTTATGAGATGTACGAGAAGGGAAGGTGGTGCAAGGTTGAATGTCATGTTGAATGGAGAGTTACTTGAGGAGGTGGATCAGTTTAAGTACTTGGGGTCTGTTGTTGCAGCAAATGGTGGAGTGGAAGCAGATGTACGTCAGAGAGTGAATGAAGGTTGCAAAGTGTTGGGGGCAGTTAAGGGAGTAGTAAAAAATAGAGGGTTGGGCATGAATGTAAAGAGAGTTCTATATGAGAAAGTGATTGTACCAACTGTGATGTATGGATCGGAGTCGTGGGGAATGAAAGTGATGGAGAGACAGAAATTGAATGTGTTTGAGATGAAGTGTCTAAGGAGTATGGCTGGTGTATCTCGAGTAGATAGGGTTCGGAACGAAGTGGTGAGGGAGAGAACGGGTTTAAGAAATGAGTTAGCGGCTAGAGTGGATATGAATGTGTTGAGGTGGTTTGGCCATGTTGAGAGAATGGAAAATGGTTGTCTGCTAAAGAAGGTGTTGAATGCAAGAGTTGATGGGAGAAGTACAAGAGGAAGGCCAAGGTTTGGGTGGATGGATGGTGTGAAGAAAGCTCTGGTTGATAGGAGGATAGATGTGAGAGAGGCAAGAGAGCGTGCTAGAAATAGGAATGAATGGCGAGCGATTGTGACTCAGTTCCAGTAGGCCCTGCTGCTTCCTCCGGTGCCTTAGATGACCGCGGAGGTAGCAGCAGTAGGGGAGTCAGCATTATGAAGCTTCATCTGTGGTGGAAATGTGGGAGGTTGGGCTGTGGCACCCTAGCAGTACCAGCTGAACTCGGTTGAGTCCCTGATTAGACTGAAGGAACATAGAGAGTAGAGGTCCCCTTTTTGTTTTGTTTCATTGTTGGTGTCGGCTACCCCCCAAAATTGGGGAAGTGCCTTGGTATATGGATGGATCTCTCTCATCTCCTTAGAATAAGCATTCTATATATTTTCATGACAACTGACGTAAGTGCGAAGCCTCTGTAATTATTGTAATCACTCAGATCTTATTTTGCCATTTACACCAACACTCCTAGCTATAATTTATCAGGTTTTGCCTCTTCACACCACATTCTACAAAATAATCTTGCAAGTTTTCTGGGAGCCATTCAATTTGAGGCCTATATCTTCTCAGTAGTCATATCATCGCATCCAGGGGCTTTCTCTCTAGTTTTTAATGATAGCCTCGACTTCAAACACACTCAAGTCACTCATAGGCACATCAAGGTCGTCCTCAGCTTCGTATCTCCTAATCAAGATGTCACTAAACTGTTCCATCCAACGTTTTTTTTCTTCATCTTCTGGTGTTCTACCAGACCCATCTCTGTTTTTGATGGGTATATGCTTCTTCATCTTTGCCCCAGTAAGGAATTCAATAATAATTCTATGAGATATTCTTATACCATAGCCACTCCTTAAATTCATAGCTTTGTCAGACTCATCATCTTTCCTGTCTAAATACTCTCTTCAGTCATTCCTGTCATTTCTTTTGACTTCCCTATCAATACTGGAATACTTAGCATGCTCTACCTTGTAATATTCATTACTTCCTTGAAAACTTTCAATAATCAATTTCTGACTTTGTCTCCTTTTAATAGTATCCCAAGTATCATTTGATATATATGGTTTTCTCCTAACTGCTTGTCTCAAACTGACTGATATTTGTTCTTAATATCACAAAATTCTTCATTATTTGTCAGATCTTCATCTTTTATTATTTGTCAGCTCTTCATCTCTTAAAGTCTGTAAGACTGCTAATCAATTTCTACATTCAATTGCAAAGGTTTTTCTGTGCCCTTCTTCCAAAAGCTTAGTTGTATCAAACACAGGTATTCTATCTTCATTTCTGCTGGGTGCTTTCAGTTTTAATTTCAGTGTGGCAATGAGAAGCTGGTGATCACTACCTATAACTGCACCTCTATAGCTTCTTACATTTCTCAGAGTCCTCCTTCTATCTTTGTCAATGACTATGTAATCTATTTGATTTTTGTATTTGTCACATGGTGAAGTCCATGTATATTTGTGGATGTCCATGTGTTGGGAAAGAGTACCTCCAATAACAAGATTGTTTGACGAACATAAACTTATAAAGTGTGCCCTATTTTCCTTTATAACTTAGCAAAGACCCTCAACTACCTTCGCATTCTCTATACCTTGATTATTCCTTCCAAATTTAGCATTGAAGTCACCAATCACAAATTTTATATCTCTCTCCGGGATCTCATCCATTATACTCTGCAGTTCTTCATAGTATTCATCTTTTCTCTCTTCAGGGGAATCATTTATTGGTGCATAGCAAACTATGATAATCATATTGCACTGTTCTTCCTGAGTGGACATATATATATTGACTTGGTATAAGATTTCTTTACCAATCCCCTTACAATGCATTTCAGTTAGGGCCAACATATCTAAACTATATTTCATAAATCCATTCTCCACTTGCTGTAACTTCCCAATCTAACTTATGGTTCTAACATTCAAATTACCAATTTTTAATTTTTCTTTAGTATTTATAAACCGGGAGAATCTTAGTACCCCACTATGCCTGGAGCTGGGGGCCATTCTGTCCTTTTCCTTTTCCATAGACTGAGTAAATTCTGAGAGGATTTATTGGCTAAATTCATCAAATTCATCTTGCGATGTGCAGTGCCTCTCTAACTCAGGTAAGTGACCCTTGTCGGTCCATACAAATTCCAGTAAGATCATATGCCAGGCATCAGCAGTAAAAGCCGTAAAAACATCTTGTCTTTTGCCTTAAACCGAATCCGTCACCCTGCCTTCAGTAACTTTGTCAAGATTTTTTAAGAGGACATTTCCTCCACATCCAAATTTCTCGTTACTGTACCAAGTTGCTCACCCATTTACATAAATGTTGGCAAACATGGATTGCTCGGCTATACCACCTAGCACGTTGTACTATATATATATATATATATATATATATATACATATATATATATATATATATATATATATATATATATATATATATATATATATATATATATATATATATATATATATATATATATACCAGACACTTGGTCTTCATTATATAAAGGAGATATATCACCATCATCATCATCATCAGCTGGGACAAGTCCAATACAAGACAAAGGCATCGGACGTGTACTACCAATCCCGTCTGTGTTTGGTTTTCCTTTGCCAATTTATATCCCGGAAATTTTCTTAGTCCGCCAATCCATCGTCTTCTCGTCCTACTCGTGCTTCTTTTGTAATATCTGGGGACCCATTCTGTTATTCTTAATGTCCATTTATTGGCTGTCACTTTCATTATAAGTTTCGCCCTTGTTCATTTATTTTTCTTTCATATTCTCTACATTAGCTTATTCCTGTATCCATGTTGCTGTTTTTCTGTCTCTGTCTCTGTGTTATCCCCATCATTATTTTTTCATTGCTCTTGTAACTAGCTTATTTTCTAAGGCTAGTAAGGCTCCATTTTTGTATCCATAACTTAATACTGGATGGGCCATCTGAATAAATACTTTTCTTTTAACAGAAAGTGTTGTTTTAAATTTCATAATCTTATTTTGTTTATCATAAGCTCTTTATCCCACGCCTATCCCTCTTTTAATTTCTATTTCATGTACTAGGTAAACATTTATTGTCTGTCTTAATTACGTATATTTATTAACAAATTCTAAAGGTTCGTCCATAACCTTTAATTGTTGTCTATGTTTTTTCATTAAAAATTATCTTAGCTTAGATAATTAATTTTCAGACAAACATTTCTGCTTTCTCTATTTAAATCTTCTATCATCGTTTGCAATTCCTTCCATGATTCACTAAATAGAACTACTGTATCTCATATGCCAATCTTATATTGTTAAGGTATTCCCCATTAATGTTCATGTCATATGAGGGTACAGTAACTCTAACTAGACCTTTAGGAGCTTCATCCTTAGTCCATCCCCACTGTACAGGCTCGAGGGCAGCCACATCGAGTTCGAGTGCTTTTCCATATGCATATCTGGAAATGGGTCATTTTCGAGTTTTCCAGGAGAGCTGGGTCAGTCGGGGGCATACAACATGACTTATTCATGATGCTAATCCCTCTCCCTCTTCTTTTCCATTTAGTATATACTGTATATTGTATACATACGTGCACACATGAACAATCATTTATAGATATACATATATACTGTATATTATGCATGTTTATATACACTAATAAAAAACCGTAATTTTAATCGGAAATTCTCCGTTAGAAAAATACAAGCGACCGTAACTTTACCTTTATTATATTTTACGGGTGATTGATCGTAATATCACTGCTTTGCGTAAATATATCCGTTTTTAAAACGGTAAAAATACTGGAATGAATGTTGCCAGTCATTTACCGATTTTATCAGCAAATTTTTTACATCATATATATATATATATATATATATATATATATATATATATATATATATATATATATATATATATATATATATATATATATATATATATATATACAGTATATATATATATATATATATATATATATATATATATATATATATATATATATATACATTTATATAGATGTTTTTATATACATATATATATATATATATATATATATATATATATATATATATATATATATATATATATATATATATATATATATATATATATATATGTATATATATATATATATATATATATATATATATATATATATATATATATATATTTATATATGTATATATATATATATATATATTTATATATATATATATATATATATATATATATATATATATATATATATATATATATATATAAATATATATATATATATATATATATATATATATATATATATGTGTGTGTGTGTGTTTATATATATATATATATATATATATATATATATATATATATATATATATGTGTGTACATGTAAAAGTTCACTATACGAAACTAATCCGGAAAAATATCAACGTTATATACAAAAAGCGTTGTATGAAGTGGTCGTTAATTACGTATGCATCGCCCAATGAAACTCTCTCTCTCTCTCTCTCTCTCTCTCTCTCTCTCTCTCTCTCTCTCTCTCTCTCTCTCTCTCTCTCTCTCTCTCTCTCTCTCTCTCTCTCTCTATATATATATATATATATATATATATATATATATATATATATATATATATATATATATATAGAGGTGGATTCAAGCCTTTAACGAACTGTTATACGAATCAAGTTTTTTTCCCTGCAAAAATATTTACATATACAGATGCACATATGTATGTACTGCATATGCAATACTTGTAGCAGGAATGCTATGCTGTATAACTGATATATACAGCAAAAACTGCAGATATTCATAGTTTTATGCTGACTTTTTATATATTTTCTTTCTTCCACGTTTTCGGTTATTCCCACTATCCTGCACTAGTGAAATACTAAATTGCTTAAAGAAGTAGATGAAAATACTTATTCAAGAATAAATAGAACTTAACAATAACGGTTAAAATAAAACCATAATTATAAAAAAAAAAATCTTAAGTTATGCTTAATAATCATGAAGAAATTTGCTTGTTGGGGCCTGTTGTCTTACACCCTAATAGATGCATAAAAAAAAAAATCATTGTCATTGAATATTGTATATGATCATTATGAATATATTATCATAATTTTCTTATACTTCTCTATACTAAATTATAATAAATATTAGCATAATATTGCCAATTTAAAAAAAAAAAAAAGAATACCGAACCTTTTCAAACACTATTCTTTAAAGTACAACTACTAAGCTTCAAATGGCGACCAAATTCTATATTTTTTTCCGCAAAAAAATAGTTTTATAATAACAAGAGAGGTGTATCTGCTATAAGCGAGGGCAACATTATGCAAATAATCTGGGTACCCAGATTTCCCCGGTATTGGAAAGATAAAGAAATGACCAAACGGGTGAAGAGAATATCAACAGCAGATTCGCTGAAGAGATGATGGGCCATATAGCGTTTCACTCTTAATATTTGTAGGATATGATAAGAATAGACACATACCGAAACCATATATATATATATATATATATATATATATATATATATATATATATATATATATATATATATATATATATATATATGTGTGTGTGTGTGTGTGTGTTTATAAATATATTTATACATTAATTAATGTATATATCTATCAATTTATATATACTATATGTATATATATATATATATATATATATATATATATATATATATATATATATATATATATATATATATACATATATCATAAATACATACACACACAAATATATATATATATATATATATATATATATATATATATATATATATATATATATATACATATATATATAGATATAGATATATAATCTAGATATAAAATTCTAGTTTTTCAGAAAATTGCAATCATAACTGTTTCTACAGAGACTAGTAAGCAGACATTTACTTTATTGCGCACTGCCACGTTATTAGTGAGCATTTCTGCCGGAATACATTTGATCTAACTAGTATCAATTGCAATGGGGGATAATGCATTCGAAAGCTCTTCATTTGAACCCCAATAACGATCAATCAATTTCAGCGTCAGGATACTAAAATCATAACAATAGTACATTCGAATGTCAATTAGCGCTCAAAATAATAGTTATTGTATTATTATGGGAAATCCGGGAAAATACAATAAAACACCTATTCATGGGGTGTTGGATAGGGTTAAATGCGGTAGGGGTGAGTAGAAAAGCTTCATCTATTTCTTGTATCGAAATAAAGGTAATTACTATACTATACGGAATGAAGGATACGATGTGCCGTTGGATATACAAAGAATGGCTGCTCATTGGATATCAATGAGAGAGAAGGTAGAAAGGATTTAGAAAATGTTAATGCTATGATTGTTAATCTCTTTTCCTTCAAAAATTCGTTCTATGTTGGGATGGATTTATTTGAGAACGATAACAGTAAATTTTTTTTTCGTTGTTATATTCATTTACATTGATCATAGGGCTAATTATCAACATCAGATATATATGTACTTTGATTTATATATATATATATATATATATATATATATATATATATATATATATATATATATATATATATATATATGTATATATATATATGTATATATATATGTATATACTTTATATATATATATATATATATATATATATATATGTATTGTATATAACTATATCTATCTATCTATCTATAGTATATATATATATATATATATATATATATATATATATATATATATATATATATATATATATATATATATATATGTGTGTGTGTGTGTATGTATATGTACATAAATATATATATATATATATATATATATATATATATATATATATATATATATATATACATATATATATATATATATATATATATATATATATATATATATATATATATATATATATATATATATATATATATATATATATATATACATACATATATGTATATATATATATATATATATGTATATATAATGTATATATTTACACACACACACACATATATATATATATATATATATATATATATATATATATATATATATATGTGTGTGTGTGTGTGTGTGTGTGTGTGTATATATGTATATATATTTCATATATATATATATATATATATAG
>NC_090760.1:43284610-43307110 GCF_036898095.1 Palaemon carinicauda | reverse complement strand
ATATATATATATATCAATAAATACTGACCTAAACACATTTTCTTACATTGCTGATACTACCGCCAATAAAGACTATTGACCCAAAAATAGTGATGCTTCGGAAGATTCTAGTGACACTAAGGTATTAGATTCTGGTGAAAGTAGGAAAAGGAAGAGTAAAATTCTTATTGTTGCAGGTATTCACAATGTGGGGCCGATCATGGTGTTAAAGGAGGTGTAAGCAGTTTTGGTGTTAGCAGTCTAGGAGTTAGTGTTGATAGTGTTGGAGGGCCTAGTGGTGGTGGTGAAAGTCCCAGTGGTGTTAGTTCTAGGCCTAGTGATGGCAGAGAAGGTCCTAGTGGTGTTAGTTCTAGGTCTGGTGTTGGAGGTGAGATTATTTTTGGTGAAGGGACAAGTCATAAGCGTAGTAGGGTTAGGGGTACCCATGGTGCTGTTGTTGCTGTTGATAATTCTAGCATGAAGGTGCCTGGTGTTATCACAGTAAGTGACTGGCAAGTGAAGAAAGCAAAAAAGGCTAGAAATATAGGGCACGAATATGTGTGTTATAAAACTAATTAGGTACTGCCTGCAGGGCAAGTAGGGCCCATGTGTAAAGATGGTTGTTCCTTGGCCTTGGGTTGTTAAAAAATTGATATAATCTTTATCAATTTCTGGTCTTTATGGGACATAGATCTGACCAACAACTACCTGTGACGGTGCCGAGAGAGGGTTGTGAACTCAAAGGCAGAAAGCAATACACTAAGCTGTTTATTGAAGAACACTCTCCTTTATATACAAAACCTCAATTCAACAGGACATAACCTGTTCGAGAGACAGACAATGTTACAGAGCAAAACGGAGACATGATCATTCAGGTTCTTTTTAGTGCGAGGGAAGAGCGCAGATACAAGCATAATATATACAAAATAATTATGTACAATTGTGTGACACACGGTTGGTACATGGCTCCCCCCCTAAAAATTACATACTGTACATGTTTAAATAGGGCTCCCTGATCTAGAGAGGCGAACTGTAGGCGGGCCATCTGGCAGAAGATAAGCAGGTTTTAGACGATCAATTGAGACCCAGTCTTCTTTGCCCCGAATGTTTAGGAGGAATGCTTTTGGACTGCGTCGGATCACAAGGAAAGGGCCCGTGTAAGGGGACGTTAGTGGTGGCTTGCTGGTGTCGTTACGCAGGAAGACTTGCGTTGCAGAGTGGAAGTCCGTTGGTATGTGATGCTTTGCTGGGGGCTTGTAAGTCTGGCGGCACGGAATAAATTTTCCCACGACGTGACGTATGCGCTGGAGATCGTCGGAGGAGGTTGTAGAAGGAAAAAATTCGGCAGGGACGACCAACGGGTCGCCATACACCATTTCAGCTGCCGAGACGTCGAGGGCGTCTTTAGGAGTGGTCCTTAGTCCCAGGAGGACCCAGGGAAGCTGAGTAAACCAGTTGCAATCCTTGCAGCGGGACATCAAAGCTGCTTTGAGGGTGCGATGAAAACGTTCAACCATTCCATTGGCAGCGGGGTTGTAGGCCGTTGTCTGATGTAGGGTGATGCCCAGGAGATTCGCTAATGACGTCCACAATTGAGAGGTGAAAGTGGTTCCCCTGTCAGAAGTAATATGCTCAGGGATACCGAATCTTGAAATCCATCCAGAGAGTAGGGCAGATGTACATGAGGCGACGTTGCAGTTTCCATGGGAATGGCTTCAGGCCAACGAGTGGAGCGGTCGATGACGGTAAACAGGTAACGATGTCCTTGTGATGTGGGTAGGGGGCCTACAACGTCGACGTGAATATGTGCGAAACGACGCTGAGGTTCAGGAAAGGTGCCCACTCCTGAATCCGTGTGTCGATGTACTTTGGAAGTTTGGCAAGAAGTACAGGCGCGGACCCAATCCTTAGCATCCTTAGAAATGCCGTGCCAAATGAACTTTGCCTTCAGCAGCTGTGCAGTAGAACGGCACGAGGGATGTGAAAGGCCGTGAATGAAATCAAACACCTGTCACCGCATGGGAACAGGAATCCAAGGTCGCGGTCTACCAGTACTAACATCACAGAGGAGGGTGGTGTTGGAGTCTTTGAGGGGAAAATCTTCCCAACGGAGGGACGTGTAGGATGTCCTACAAGCTTGATACTCTGGATCCTGTCGTTGGGCTTCAGCCAGGGCGTTGTAATCAAATCCCTGTTGAACGGCAGCCAACGTGTTTCTTGACAGGGCATCGGCAACGGGATTCATTTTCCCAGGGACGTATTGGAGGGTGCAATTGTATTCAGCCACGGCGGAGAGATGTCGGCGTTGACAGGCGGACCAGGCGTCAGACTGTCGAGTGAAGGCGTGCACCAGAGGCATGTGGTCTGTGCGAATGACGAAGGGCGTACCTTCTAGAAAATGGCGAAAGTGACGGACAGCCAAGTGCACCGCCAGCAATTCTCGATCGAAGGTAGAATAACCCGATTTTGCCTTGGACAGTTTTCTGCTGAAGAAGGCCAATGGGCGGGGCGAGCCGTTGACCACCTGCTCGAGTACTGCACCAATAGCGACGTCGATGGCATCGGTGGAGATAAGGAGAGGGGCGTGTGGGATAGGAAAAGTGAGAGCCGCAGCAGTTGATAGGGCCTTCTTTGCATTGCAGAAGGCTGCTTCTTGAAGGGGACCCCACTTCAGGTCCTTCGGCTTGCCCTTGAGGTAGGCGTAGAGGGGAGCAAGAGTGGCGGCAATGGCTGGCAGAAAACGGTGATAATAGTTGATCATGCCCAAGAATTCCTGCAGAGCTTTGACGGTCGAGGGCTTGGGAAGTTCTGAACGGCTGCTACCTTCTCAGGGAGGGGGTGGACACCTTCAGTAGTGATGCGGTGCCCTAAGAACGACACTTCGTTGGTGCCAAAGGTACACTTGTCGTACCGGACTACAAGGCCGTTTTGTTGCAGGCGGTCGAGCACGATGCGCAGGTGACGGAGGTGTTCCTCTTTTGAGGAGGAGAACACAAGTATGTCGTCCACATAACATACACAGAAAGGGAGGTCCCCTAAGATGCCATCCATGAGACGTTGAAACGTGGCCCCAGCATTACGAAGGCCAAAACAGGAGTAATTGAAGGTGTATGTACCAAACGGAGTGGTGATGGCAGTCTTGGGGATGTCTTCTGGGTTCATAGGCACCTGATAATACCCCTTCAGGAGATCGAGCGTAGAGAAAACCTTTGCTTTGTGCAGGTAGGAGGTCACGTCGGCAATGTTTGGGAGGGGGTAGTTATCCGGTTCTGTAATCCCCGCACGGACGGAGGGAGCCGTCTTTCTTCAGAACGATGTGTAAGGGTGACGACCATGGGCTGGAACGCCTTTTGGCAAAGGCCCATTTCCTCCATTTCGGTGAACGTCTGTTTGGCGGCTGCCAATCGTTCCAGTGCCAGACATCTGAATTTTGCAAAGACTGGGGGTCCCGGCGTCTTGATATGGTGATAAATACCATGCTTGGCAGGAACCGTGGGCGTTTGGCGAGGTTCTGGACGGAAAACTTCCGGGTACGACGTGAGGAGGTGGGCGTAGGCATCCGTGGGTGCGCTAATGTGGAGAGCGAGGTTAGAGGGGGCGGATTGAAGAGGTGTCGACAAGTACGAGTCTGCGTTGACCAATCGTCGGTGGGCGACATCGACCAGAAGGTGGATATGAGAGAGGAAATCCGCACCGAGGATTGGCATGGTGACGTCAGCAACAAGAAACTTCCAATTGAATTTACCGTTTCCTAACGATAATGTGAGGTTCTTGTAACCGTAGGTGGGTATCACAGATCCGTTGGCAGCTACCAAGCGGAAGTCGGCAAATGTAGACAGACTACGTTGTGTCTTGAAGAGTTTCCTTGGCAAAAGAGAACGACAAGCACCCGTGTCTACCAAAAATCGCACGCCCGTTCCTGCATCCTGTAAAAAGAAAAGATTAGAAACACGGGAGGCCACCGCCACGAGCGATGGCCTACTTACACGTTTTTTGGCCACTGACAATCCTCGTCACAGTTCTTTGCAGTTGCCCCGAATCTGAAGTGGTAGTAGCAAAACTGCGCCGGATGGGAGGTAGTAAGTGGCGGTAGAAGTCGTTTCTTGGGGCGCGAGCGATTGGTGGGTGGTGGGCGGCTTTGTCTCTGCTTCAGTACGTCACGGTGTGGGCGTGTATGTCCTACGGCATTCATGTCAGCTTCAGTTGACGTTGAATAGGCATCCTCTTCGTCAGGGGTGGAGGCGTTGATGGAGGTCTTGAAGTGGCTGTCCATAAGGGCGTCGGCTTTGGTCATCAAGTCCTTTATGGGTAAACTATCGACATCGGGTATGGCAGCGCGTATAGGTTCGGGTAAACGGCGTATCCAAAGGGCACGAAGTAGGTTCACCTCACGAGGAGAGCCGTCTGCGGCAGGTTTAAGGCGAGTGATACTGGTCATTTCCCTGAGGGCAAACGAAGCCCTTTGGTCCCCTAACGGTTGTTGCGAGAGCTGAAAAAGCTTTGCTACACGGGCGGCTGGCGACGGCGAGTACTGCTGCAGAAGGTATGTTTTGAGGGTGTCATACGGTATTGGCGTGTCTCCTTGTTCACAAAGCCAGTCGGATATTTCCGGGAATGTGTCCTCGGGTATCGCCGCGAGAACATAATCTGCTTTGGCGGTTGAGCGAGTCACGCCGTTGATGTGAAACTGGACTTCTGCGCGCTGAAACCAAGCAAATGCCTCTCCGCTGGCGAACGGTGAAAGATTCAATGGGGCGGCCGCAGCGCCAACTGCTGTAGTAGAGTCCATCATAGTACCAACGATCGAGGGGCGAGGGAGGTGGGGGTGGAAAGGGGTGGGAGCGAGTCGACTTCCGGGGTCACCAATATGACGGTGCCGAGAGGGTTGTGAACTCAAAGGCAGAAAGTAATCAACTGAGTTGTTTATTAAGGAACACTCTCCTTTATATACAAAACCTCAAGGCAACAGCATTTAACCTGTTCAAGAGACAGGCAATGTTACAGAGCAAAACGGAGACATGATCATTCAGGTTCTTTTTAGCGCGAGGGAAGAGCGCAGATACAAGCATAATATATACAAAATAATTATGTACAATTGTGTGACACACGGTTGGTATATACCTTACGAGTTACATGAGTGTGGATAGTTACAAAAGGAAATATAAAAAAAATTGAGAATGATGTGCATATTGCTTTATATTTTACACAAAGAAATAAGAACAAAGTCTGCCGCCCAGCTTTCATGAGGATCCATGGCATTGGGAAGAAGCTAGAGTGAGTAGTGGCTAAGAAGAAGTTAGCATTAGAATCTGGCACTGGCATCATCCAAAAGAACATTACGGTCAAGGGTGGCTTAGCCAGGAAAATAAAAGACCAAGAATTGGCTTTTGTACAGGAGTACATAAGGAGCCTGCCTGCTGTATCTAGCCAGTACACAAGGGCCAAAGATAAGAATTGTTTGTACTTACCTGCAGGTGGTAGTACAACTGAACTCTATGTGGATTTTAGCCGGCATATGGAAGATGAGCACCCAGGTGTGGCTATTGTCAAGGAGACATTATTCCGGTAAGTTTTCACAAAGAAGTATAATATCAGCTTATCCTCTCCAGCTACTGATACTTGCAATACTTGTGAGTGGCTGCCTATTGAGATCTCTATCCTTAAGTCTAGTGGCAAGCTGGCCAGTCACCTATAAGAAGACTGCAGAGACATAAAGACATGGTAAAAGAGACCAGGAGTTCCTCAAAGCCAGTGTCGGTGAAGGATTTCTAGTAATAGCCATCGACCTTCAGCAGACTTTGCCTGTTCCCAAGGTTACGATCAATGCTGCTTATTACAAGCGAGGGTTGATGCTGTACAACTTCTGCAACTACGATCTTACAATGATACTACTTACGTTTTTGTGGAATGAAATGTTTGCTAGTTGTGGCCCAAATGAGATTTGGAAGTGGACTCATCAAGTGGCTTGACATGGTAACACCAGCGGAGGATGGTGACTTCATCTATTTGAGGTTTTGTCGACAACTATGCTGGACAGAATGAAAACATGTACATCAGACTGGCACTGTTGCAGCCTTTGGTGTGATTGAGAAACACATTTTATTGTTCAGCACATCTCAAGTGTTCCTCGCTATGTACACTTGATCAGTGGTATTAGTTCTAGGCCTAGTTATGGCAGAGAAGGTCCTAGTGGTGTTAGTTCTAGGTCTGGTTTTGGAGGTGAGGTTATTTTTGGTGAAGGGACAAGTCATAAGCGTAGTAGGGTTAGGGGTACCCATAGTGCTGTTGTTGCTGTTCATAATTCTAGTGTGAAGGTGCCTGGTGTTATCACAGTAAGTGACTGGCAAGTGAAGAAACCAAAAAAGGCTAGAAATATAGGGCACGAATATGTGAGTTATAAAACTAATTAGGTACTGCCTGCAGGGCAAGTGGGGCCCATGTGTAAAGATGGTTGTTCCTTGTCCTTGGGTTGTGAAAAAAATGATAAAATCTTTATCAATTTCTGGTCCTTAGGGGACATAGATCTGGCCAACAACTACCTTAAGAGTTACATGAGTGTGGATAGTTACAAAAGGAAATATAAAAAAACTGAGAATGATGTGCATATTGCTTTATATTTGACACAAAGAAATAAGAACAAAGTCTGCCATCCAGCTTTCATGAGGATCCATGGCATTAGGAAGAAAAAGCTAGAGTGAGTAGTGACTAAGAAGAAGTTAGCATTAGAATCTGGCACTGGCACCATCCAAAAGAACATTAAAGTCAAGGGTGGCTTAGCCGGGAAAATAAAAGGCCAAGAATTGGCTTTTGTACAGGCGTACATACGGAGCCTCCCTGCTGTATCTACCCAGTAAACAAGGGCCAAAGATAAGAACTGGTTGTACTTATCTGCAGGTGGTAGTACAATTGAACTCTTTGTGGATTTTAGCTGGCATATGGAAGATGACCTCCCAGGTGTGGCTATTGTCAAGAAGACATCATTCCGGTAAGTTTTCACAAAGAAGTATAACATCAGCTTCTCCTGTCCAGATACTTATACTTGCAATAATTGTGAGTGGCTGCCTATTGAGATCACTATCCTTAAGTCTAGTGGCAAGAAAGCCAGTCACCTATAAGAAGAGCTGCAAAAACATAAAGACATGGTAAAAGAGGCCAGGAGTTCCTCAAAGCCAGTGTCAGTGAAGGATTTCTAGTAATATCCATCGATCTTCAGCAGACTTTGCCTGTTCCCTAGGTTACGGTCAATGCTGCTTATTACAAGCGGGGGTTGGTGCTGTACAACTTCTGCAGCTACGATCTTACAATGATACTACTTACGTTTTTGTGGGATGAAATGTTTGCTAGTTGTGGCCCAAATAAGATTTGGAAGCGGACTCATCAAGTATCTTGACATGGTAACACCAGCGGAGGATGGCGACTTCATCCATTTGAGGTTTTGTCGACAACTATGCTGGACAGAATAAAAACATGTACATCATACTGGCACTGTTGCAGCCTTTGGTGTGATTGAGAAACACATTTTACTGTTCAGCACATCTCAAGTGTTCCTCGCTATGTACAGTTGATCAGTGATGCCAGTAAGCAAAAAAAAGTACAAGGGTTTAAGCACGGAGGCCGGGAACTTTAAAGACATTAAAGTACTTAAGCATTCCATTGCCAACCGGTCCGCTGGGCCAAAGCGTGCAAGGTACTGATCATCGATGTGTCAAACAAATCTGGTTTCTTCATGTATGAGGACTACAGACTTGAAGAAACCAAAGCCACCTTTGATCCACTGAGGAAAGGAAAACAGTTTGCTGTTGCTGATGCCAACGGGCAGGGGTGCCCAAAAGCTACTTCTCCTGCAGGACATTGAGCAGCTACTTAAGTACTCAATTCCATACATTCCTAGAAGAGATACCAGTTGAGCAGCAGAAGATGATGAGGCGTCTCCTTCAAGATCAATAAGATGATGATGAACAGGATGACAACCCTGATGATCACATTTGGGTTGGCGTCAAAGTTCTTCCTGTTGCATAACACCCTCACTGTTGACGACCTTGGATAGTTTAGGATTATTGATTGGAATACTGCTGATAGGACAGGTAGAATCTCGCAGGAATCAATGTGAGTGTTAAGACTTAATTTTGCTTATGTTTGCTTTCCTATTACTGATTTTTTCCATTATTTTATTGCATGGTTTTATTGCTTTCTTTATTATTAAAATTTTTGTTATTATTATTATTATCATTATTATTATTATTATTATTATTATTATCATTATTATTATTATTATTATTATTATTATTATTATTATTATTATTTTTAGAAAAATATGTATTTTCCTTTTAATTTTACTAGTTATTAAAGAAAAAAATATGCATTATCACCACGGCATCAGTATTAAAGTATTTTACATATGTACTTACTAAATTAGTTAATTTTAGAATTAGCGTAAACCTTATAAATAGCTTTTCTCGTATAATCCTTTTAAATGGTTATTGCCGTAAACTAACCACCAATTTAAATGCGAAAAATGTTTTCATGGTTTACTGAGTGACGGAGAACTGGCAGTACCTGTCAAGAACTTAACATCTTCAGTCTTCAGTAGAAGTTCCAGTCATACTTACAGTGGATTAATCTTGGAAGTTATTTAGTGACCTATGGATCTTATCATTTGCATCATGATCATGTGTTACGCAAATATGGAATAATTCTATCAAAATACCATTGGACCCAAACCTGCCAAAGGAGAACCCGCCTACCTATCTCCTAAATTACACTATAAACAAGGTAAGAAAAAATCTATTTTTTCTTTGTTTTTAAACTGTCCAGATCTTTATTTTCATTCCTAGAACTTTAATCGATGCTTATGTGATAAGTGTTATTACCTATACTTACCCAAATTATACATACCTTACCTCTACTTACCTTACATACTTATTTATACTTCTAGTTACTTTGCTTGTATTTCATTAATCAATGTACTATTTAATTGTATTGAATTTTGTTTGTTCTTATTATTTTGACGTTTTGTTTACTGGGATAGAAATATACTTTACATTTTACTTGTTTATTTTTGGGCTGTTATTTCATTGGGGTAGTTGTGTCCGATTCTGTTCATACATGAAATCTTAAGATTTCCTCTTGTTCACTATTTCAGATGTGAGTATGTTTTCGGATACATTTCATAGGACTCCGGATGATGCCGCCCAAGTACTCACTTTCTATTCTTATGGTTCACGTCAAGTGTTTGTCGTTCAGAAGTTTATTTTTGGTTCGAGTATATACATTACAATTAAATCATTACAACTTATACTTTATTATTTGATATATCCTATATTAACTTATAAATTTAATGAATTTAATTATCATTAAAATCTGTATAAAAACCTCATTTTTATACATGGCGACCGTGACAGGATCTGGAAGTTGAGTGGGTGGCTGTGTTTCCTGGAGGTAGGTTCAGGGTCCATGGTGATAATTTGTATAAAATTTACTTTAAGTTACTTTTTGTGATTACTGTTTATACACTTTTGCTTGTATTAGTACTGCATTTTATTGTTTTACTGGGGTTTATTGTTATTGTTGCTTATATATTAGTCTAGATGACTGAACTGGAGAGATTAATATCTTCTCGGAAGTTTGTAAGAAAGTTTGTTACGGGGTCATTTGATTGACGTGATCAGTTCATCTTACTTGATGCTTAAGATAAGCTAGCACTTGAGTCGAAGTTGACTGACAACATGGCACGTTTGAAGGAATTGGATCTTCAAATACAGGGTATAAAATGGAATTCTGAAGAAAACAAAAGTGAACTGATAGAGGAATTGGGGGCCTGCGAAAATTATCAAGACAAACTACGTTCCTCTTTATTTAAGCTCCAATCGCCTGTACCGACTACACCATCACCCCAACTCCAGCTCTTCCCCTTTTGAAAAGACCAACGGCTCCTTTACCTCGATACTCTGGTCAAGAGAACGAAGATCTAACTAAATTTCTATCTCAGTTTGAGGCAGTTATCAATAGGTATGAATAATCTGACTACGAAAAGCTTTTACTCCTAAAGCAGCAGATAACTGGAAGAGCCTTGGTTTTGATAGATTCCTTGGAGTCTCATAACCAAGGATATAGTAAAGCAAAGGAGCTCTTAGAAAAGGCTCTTGCTTCTCTAGACGTTCAGAAATTCAGCACCATCAAGCAGCTATCTGAGCTAAACTTGTACAAATGTGATGACCCATTTGAATATGTATCCACAGTTAAAGGTATAATGGAGAATGTCCGTGAGTTGAATGTTACTATTGATTATATTTTGCAATACTTTGTGTGGACAGGTCTGTATGAGAAGTTCAGGGATTTACTGATAAATATTACTAACCATACATGGCCTTCAATTGAAGAGATTGGTGATAATTTCTTCACTGCCTGCACAAGATACATTCACCACAAGAAGACAGTGAAAGTAACAGATCATTCTGTGGGCATGGCAATAAATGTGAACTTCACACCACAGGGAACTAGTGGAGTTACTGCCAAATGTTATCCATGCTCCTTGTGTAGCACAGTCCAAGAAAAGGCTAGCCATAACATGAGAGATTGTACGAACTTTATTTCTCCTGTTTCTAAAGTTGAGAAATTGAAGAGCATCGAAGGATGTACTAGATGTGGCTTGGAATCCCATTCTACTGAAAAGTGCAGACACAAGTATAGATATCGGTGTGTAAATTGCAAAGGTTTTCATTGGAATTACTTGTGCACTCGTCCAGGGGAAAATCAATCCAATGACATTGGTCAAAAGAATCTGGACCTTAACAAGAAAAAGTTCCATGGAAAAAACAAGGACAAGAAAGACACAAAGGCTAAAACTCCTACGGAAAGATCCCAGAATGACATTAATACTATTAGAGAGACTTTGAATAACTCAAGTGAGGGAGATACGATTCTTCCAACCTTCACGTGTAACATAAGTGGATTCAATGTGCGTTGTATGAAAGACAGTGGATGTCAATCCAATTTTATATCTGAAGAGTTGGCAAGCACATTGAATCTACCAGTCATACGAGAGTGTGTTAAACTTACTGTGAATGGTATCAATGTCCTTAGAAGTTATGACACCAAAATTGTTGAGGTGGAAATGAAATTTGACAGGTATTCAAGAGTCATTTATGCATTGTGCCTCCCAAATATAAATATTACTTTGAATCTTCCCAAGTTGAACATAGTTGTGAATGGATTTCTGTCAAAAGGATATAAATTGGCAGATACAAGACTTTTGGATGGTTCAGAAGATATTTCTGATATTCAGCTTATTTTGGGATCAAAATCCAGCTATTGCATACTTGAGACTGAAATTATATTCGGAGAGAAATCTATATATTCAAGAACTCCTCATGGTGTAGTGTTAAAGGGAGCAACTGAGACTATTTTACATGATCTGCCTTATTTACCATATGCCCCCGAAGTCTCGTCGTCTTCCTACATATCGATAACTAATAGAACCCCAGACTACCTGCCTTCAAAAGAAGCTAAGTTTTATCAAACCTCTATTATAGATTTTGGTAAAATCGAAAATAAAAATGAATCATTTGTTTTGGAAGGAGAGGATGATGAAGTCGGTGGGTTGGTTGATATTGACAAGGATATACTTGATTCTGTTTGTGACCAATGTACTCTGAAACTGTTGAAATCCATACTCAGTTGGTCAATTACGTTTTAGAGAAAACTAAAAGGAATAGTGAAGGGAGGCTGGTGATGCCATTACTCTGGAACCCTAGAGTTTTTCACCTTTTGGGTCATAACTTCAATATATCAGAGAAAATACTGTCAAGCTTGCAAGGAAAATTGCAAGGGAATTTAGACGATAAACTGAAGCAGATAAATATGGTATTTAAAGAGCAAGCAGATGCTGGTATAATTGAGAGAATTGAAAATCTTGGTCAATTCAAGAAGGAGCATCCAGAGTCCAGTTTCATGCCTTTTATGGGCATTTTTAAGCCTGATCGTGAAACCACAAAATGTAGGGTTGTTTTTCTATCCAATTTGAGTGACAAAGGAAGTATGAATCACAATCAAACTATGCATGCAAGTCCAACATTAAATCAGAAACTCTCCACTTCCATTATTAATTTGAGGTTCGAAAGCAAACTACGTTGCTTTGATATAAAGAAGGCATTCAACAATATAGGTCTTGAGGAAGTCGACCAAAATCGCCTTTGTTTTTTGTGGTTTAGAAATCTAGAAGAGGGAGATTTTTCAATTATTGGATCTAAGAATAGTAGACTTCCTTTTGGACTTAGATGTTGACCTACCTTGTTGATGCTTGGATTATACAACATATTGATACTGGATTCTACCAATGATTCTTTTCCATTGATGAAACTCAAGAGAACCATTATCAGTTGTCTTATATGGACAACTGTGCATTTACGGCAGAAACGTCAGTGTTTATTGTGGATGTATACAATGTTGGAGGATATTTTCAGTCCACATAAGTTTTCACTTCAGCAGTTTTTGTCAAATGACATGTCATTACAGAAAGAAATTGACAAAATTTAGGAAACAGAGACTCCGACAAAAAGTAAACTGCTGGGACTTGAGTGGGATCGAATGAGTGATACATTGTCTACAAAACCCATACAATTGGATATAAATTCATCAACAAAAAGACAAGTTTTATCTACTATAGCTTCACAGTTCGATCTTCTTAATTTCAATGGACCTATACTGAATTGAGCCAGATTGTTTCTACACAGATTGCAGAGTAGACCAGAACTAGATTGGGATGAAAAGCTTACTGCTCCTTTGATCAATGAATGGAAAAATATCTGCAAGCAGGCCAATTTTGCACCTTCTGTAGCGTTCCCACTAACCAAGCGATTATTATTTGGAGCAATACGCAATAATGTTCTTCCCCTTCGGGATTTCGATTTTATTGTTCACAAAACTATATATTTGGTGAACAGAAGGCCAATTTCATTTAAAGAGTTTCTTAGGGACTCTTCAGGAGAGAGCATTCAAGAAATCATTATCCCGGATATGTTGATTCATGGCATAGAATTGGTTTCCATTAACATAATCCCTCAACTACAAGGCCCAACAGATGCCGATTCGGAATTCAATGCAGATCAGCTTCCTTCATCATTACTGAAACTACAAAATGTACGACATAATCTCATTAAAAAATACAATGAATAATTTGTTGGGAATCTGATATATAAAGCCGTGAATAAAAAAGACCGATACAAGCCCGTTCAACATAAAGAACTTAAAGTTAGAGATTTAGTACTTTTGAAGGAACCCTTCGCTAAACTCTGTAATTATCCAATGGGACGCATTAAGGAAATCGTAAGAAATATAAACAATGAAGTTACGGCTGTGAAAGTCTTTAAAGGGGAAACTGGAGAAATATTAGAACGGCACTCTATTTCTATTATTCCTCTTTTGTCAGTCCCAAGCGATGAAGAGAAGCAAGGTGTACCAGACACTAAGAATGTTCATATTGTATCATCACGTCCTAAAAGAAAAGGAGCTTTACAGGGGGCTGCCAAAATTCACCAAATTTTGGCTGAATCAGAATAGGGATTTTTCATTACTGTTATAATTGTTTTTTTGGATTCTTTGGGTTGGTTTTTATTTTCGGGTAATTTTCATGTAAATACATTTACATTAAATACTTTTGATTTCATACTAAATCAAAATCTCTCCCTTGGAGTGTAGAAAGATATGTATTTTTCTTTTAATTTTAATAGTTATTAAAGAAAAAAATATGCATTATCACTACGGCATCAGTATTAAAGTACTTTACCGATGTAATTACTTAATTAGTCAATTTTAGAGTAAACGTAAATTTTATAAATAGCTTTTCTCGTCTAATCCTTTTAAATGGTTATTGCCGTAAACTGACCACCAATTTTAATGCGGAAAATGTTTTCTTGGTTTATTGAATGACGAAGACCCGGCAGTACCTGTCAAGAACTTAACAACTTCAATCTTCAGTAGAAGTTCCATTCATACTTACAGTGGAATAATCTTTGAAGTTATTTAGTGACCTATGGATCTTATCATTTGCATCACGATCATGTGTTACGCAAATATGGAATAATTCTATCAAAATACCATTGGACCCAAACCTGACAAAGGAGAACCCGCCTACCTATCTCCTAAATTACACTATAAACAAGGTAAGAGAAAAGCTATTTTTTCTTAGTTTTTAAATTGTCCAGATTTTTTTTTTTAATTCTGCAGCTTTAATCGATGCTTATGTGATAAGTGTTATTGTTAGCGTGGTACTGTTATAAAGACACATTAGGTTTCTAGTCAAATGTCTCTTCAATGTGGTGTAATGTTAGACTTGGTAGGTTACTTCTTCTTCTGAATAAGTCTAAGTAAGTTAACTTTAAAACAGTTTATTTCTTTAAAAACAGTTATTAACATCTCCATCACAGGAGTATAGATGCTTTTGTCGGATGACCGTTCCGTATGACATCTTGACCAGAAAGTGACTAAAATATCCATATTGATGTAAAAGTCTAATTAGTTATCTCAGCACTTAGTGATTTATTGTAAACACAACATTAATACCAGAAGGTACTTCCATCCGTTCAAGAGACAACTCTTTCTCACGGCTTGGTTGTGTTTACTCTTCATGAAAAATGTTACATTGCATTTGAATAGCAGTGTCTTGCGTTTCGCATCCTGGTTAGGACTGACTTTGGCATTTCTCACACTTGCTCCTAACTTCCATATTGACCTCTTAGGTCATGGATTTAAATGTGTAATTTTCCATACATTACATTAGCTCGGTCAGCTCCTTTCAATTAATTGAATTTTAATGACACGTTCAAAATATGTTTACCTGGAGTGTGACTGGATATATATATATATATATATATATATATATATATATATATATATATATATATATATATATATATATATATATATATATATACATATATATATATATATATTTAACTTTAGCCATAAGCAAACGATTAAGGATGAATGTTCCTTTAGATACATTTTAAAAAAAATTACATACCCAACAGATACTGTCAAATCAAAAAGAAAAAATGCATGGTAAATACAGATCATATAAATAGTACATTGCTAGCAAACGATTATATGGTACATATAAAAAAAAAATACTGATATATATATGATTCGGTAACTTGTTAAAAAATAGTTGTTACCTTTGTCAAATATATAGATTATTATAATACGGTAACTAATAAAGAATATTTGTTACCTTGGTAAAGATATTATTAATAAAAACGTCTTCTTGTCTCTCTACTATAGTGCCATATTTAAAATCTATACTTTTAGTTTTAGAGCTCTTTCCACTCGAGTAAAATGTCTGAGCGAACAATATCACTCCTAACAATAAAAACTTCATCTTGGAAACCTGTAACGAGAAAAATATATGTAATTACTTCTGTATTAAGAAGAAAAAATTTTAACATATAAACTTCATAGATAAAGAATAAAAAAAAATTCTCCCACTTCCTTTTCTCTTATTTTAATTTCTTATGTGAGCCAATGGTACAATTCTTTCATCAGTGGGCTGGGATACGTTTTGACCTCTAAATCTATTGGTCATTAATGTTTACAAAATGCTAAATGGGCCTTCAAACTTAGGTGTTAGTTTATAATTGAGTTCTTTACGTATATTTACCTGTATATATACATTATCACCCATGGTATATGTTTTAGTTGGCTTGGCTATTTTATCATGATTCCTTATCATTATGATTTGTGATTTTTCTAAATTCTTTCGAAGGATATCAAAACAACTTTTTCTTGCATTTATACATTCTTTTAAAGGATTTGATAAATTAGTTGTAGGCGTTAATACATGGAAAGGCGTTCTAACTGGGGTACCATACAATGCCTCGTGCGGCGACATTTTAATTGATATATGATATGAGTGATTCAGAGTACTTAGTACCGCAGGTATTGCAATATCCCAGTTGGGGTCTGATCCCCCTAGTGTTAATCTTAATATGTTTGAAACCTTCCTATTCGCTCTTTCCACTAGCCTATTCGACTCTGGGTGATAGATCATGGTATTGATTTTCTTTATGCTAAGGAATTCACACAATGAGGTAAGAAAGTGATTATTAAATTCTCCACCCGAGTCTGAGATTATCATGTGTGGAATTCCATGTTTACAAATGTAACACTCGTAAAACTTCCTAGCGCATTCAATCGCAGTTTTAGTTTTAAGCGCTATTAGTTCCGTATATCTACTCAAAGCATCTACAATTACTAAAAGGTGCTTATTTCCTCTGTCTGACTCGTAAAATCCTGTTGAAAAATATAAATGTATCCTTTCAAAGGGTTGATTGGGCACGGGATAAGCCCCTAGGTTGACAGGTGTTTTCGTGTGCCCTTTGTTTTCCTGACAAGTGTAACAATTAGCTATGTTTTTTTATATCTGTAAGCATAGTATGCCAATAAAACAATGATTTGGCTTTCTGTGACATTATGGAGAACCCCGGGTGTCCATGCAATGGGTTTGCATGCAACCAATTTAGGACAGTGGATATAAGTCTGATTGGTACCACTACCTGGTCGTTAGTCACATGTGGTGTATTGCGGGTTTTCCTTGTCACGGATCTACACAGAATATTGTCTTTGATTATATAATTCTGCTGCGTATACTTCATATATTCCTTTTCCTTACGATTGCCTTCCAAAGCATTTATAATTTTTTCTAATTTCTGATCTTTTCTTTGTTCAGTCTGTAATAATTCAGCGCTCCAGCCCAGATCCTCTTGTTCACATATAGTTTTAACAATAGGCATGGATGTTGATATATCTATTAATTCAGCTAAAGGCTCCGTACAAGATGACATGGGGTTGCGTGATAATGCATCAGCAATGATATTTGCTTTCCCTGGTAAATACCCGATTCTCAAGCCAAAGTCTTGAAGGATCAAATGCCACCGAGTTCATTTGGGGCTGTGACTGAAGCCTTTAAAGAAGTCGGTTAGTGGTTTATGATCAGTAAGAACCTTCACGGGATAACCGTATATTATGAACTTAAAATGCACTAGTGATTTAACAATAGCTAGCCCTTCCTTGTCTATTACTGCATACTTACTTTCGGAAGTTCTCAGTTTTCGAGAATAAAAAGCTATCGGGAAAAATAGTTTTTCATATTGCTGGAGCAATACCCCTCCTACTCCTAAGTCTGAGTCATCTGTTGCAATAAAGAATTCCTTACCGAAGTCAGGAAATTTTAAGATAGGAGAACTACACAGTTCTTCTTTCAAGGTATTAAACGGCTCTTGATGCTGCTCGGACCATATGAAATCTACGCCCTTCTTCGTAAGATCAGTTAGGGGAGCGGCTATTATTGAATAATTGCGTATAAAACGCCTGTAATATCCACTACACCCCAGAAATTGCTGTATTCCCTTGACATTAGTAGGTATCGGAAAGTTACAGATAGCTGACATCTTATCGTGGACTACTTTAACACCTTGGCTAGACACCGAAAAACCCAAATTGACCAATTCTGTTTTGAAAAATTCACACTTACTAATCTTTACCCTTAAGTTATGTTGTCTTAGTCTCTGTAGTACTAGTTCTAGTTTACGTAGATGTTCTTCTAAGGTATTGGAAAAGATTACAAGGTCGTCCATATAGGCATGCAGTATATCCCCTAGCAGGTCTCCAAACACTATGTTAATCATTCTTGTAAATGTTATGGGGGCACAACATAAACCAAAGGGCATACGGAAAAATTCATAATGTCCCCTGGCTGTGCTGAAGGCTGTGTATGGGATACTATTTCCTTCTAATGATATCTGGTTAAAGCCTTAAAGTAAGTCCAAACTGGTAAAATATTTATTCTGACCTAACAAAGATAAAATATCGTCAGTACATGGCACTGGGAATCGATCAGGGATCGTTTCCTCATTCAAGCGACGGAAATCTACGCAGATATGCCATGTTCGATCTTTTTTCGGTAAAACTATTAATGGAAAATTATAAGGGCTGTTCGATTTCCTAATGACTCCTTCTAGCATTTTACCTACTACATCATTTATCTCATTCTGGAATTTCATAGGGAGTCTGTACGAGGGTATATAGATAATTTTTTGTTTGTCCTTTAACCTTATTTGATGTTCTATGACATGTCTTTCCTAATGATCCATCCGTAGTGGAAAAAACATCATGATATTTAGTTAAAAAACCAATAAATTTCTGCTGAATTTCTTCTTCTTGAATGTCTTTACTAATTTTATTTTTAATAGATTGCAAAAGGGATTCATCCGCAACTGATTGAGCGTGATTGATTTCAGCAACGGTAAGAATACGATGTTTATAAACTTCTAAATCCAAGATATGTTGATTTTTGTGAATTACTAAAGTGGTATTTAAATGATTACAGACTTCAATATTACATTTTTGATGTGAGCCCACTGTATAAATAGCTTGTGTGACGGACAATCCGTTAGTTTTCAAAGTATCGGAAAGGATTAATATTTCAGATCCCAGTTACGTTTTCTTTATTTGCACTATTAAATTCGAAGGTACGTTCAGCTCGATAGATTGCGTGCAAGATGATATTACGGGTGAACGAGAATTCTGTTGGGTCGCGTATATTATTTCTTTATTAGTGACACAAGTTATTGGTTCTTCAACGTACGTCGCTGTTTTATTTGTCGTCTCCTTTTTATCCAAAACTGATTTTAAGGTATTAGAAGACTTATAGAATTTTCCTTTGATATACACGCTGTGCTTGGCAGGGGCTAAGATAATGTTTTGATTAACCGTAGACGGATATCCTATAATTACAGCTGGATACACATCAATGTTTTGTACAACAACAAATGTATCGGCAAACGTGCGCTTACCGACCTTGTACTGAACATGAGTTACGCCTATTACATTTAATTAATTATTTCCTATACCCAAGAGCCTTACTCCGGACTTTTCTATAGGGAAGTTCGAAAACAACAAATGATGTGTCCTCAAATCCATGATATTACGTGGACTACCAGAGTAAAAAAATAATGTAATAGATAGGTGTTCTATATTTACAGCATATAATGTTGGTCGTAACTCATTTTGACTTTTTATTGTGTGAATTTGTTGCAAATCTTAGGGAGCATGCACTAATTTATTTGATTCGGTCGAGTGTTTCGTAGGAAAATCTATTGCCTCACAATTATCTGATAAAACATTAAATGGACTATTTAACACTACAGATGTTGATTTAAATGACCCAACATCACTCTCTTCCCCACTGGAGTTAATTATGTGGTATTTGCTTTGCTCTGCACATTCTGAAAATTAGTCTGACCTTGCGAGTTCTGGGTAGACGGCCCAGGATCAGAGGTTTTCAAAGAACTGTTTGTTTGTTTCTGAACTACATTGACGTTTAGCTGTTTCTTCTTATTGAACTGAGGATTTTTCTTTTTATTTCCATATGGAACTGACTGTGGAATTGACTGTGGATTTGACTGTGTATTTCTAGGATTCTGTTGTGTCTTACGCGAGTAGCACTGACTATATGAATGAGAAGAAGTGACCTTGACATTTGCAATTATAACACGTCATTCCTGCGACTATTATTAACTACGTTTACTTGTTGTGGCTTTGGTTCATTTTTTTTTTTTTTGCAAAAACCTGTGTAAACAAGGGATCAAGATCAGTACACTTAGACATGTGTTTCTTTATCTGTTTATATACGTCCAGTTCTGTACTTGCTGGCGTTAACTTTTTATCAAAACACTGCACTAAAGCTTCAGGCAACATAAGTGTCATGCAAGTTAAATACATTAATCGTAAGAAATTATCACGGAGATGTTATCTCTAGTAACCCAAGTGGAATTACCTAAAATATCTTGATACTCGTTTAGCCTATCGGCAATAAGAGCTGCTTTCTCAATAACATTAAGCCGAGTCATAGTGGCTTGATTAAGTGTATTTCTTAATGTTAAAACTACATCCAAGGCTTCCTCACTACCATAGACCGCACGTAGCCTAACTTTGAAATCATCCCATGTAACTGCTTCTTGAAACGAAACTCCCTTCAAATACGCACTCTCATCTCCTTTAGAAAAGTCTATAAAACTTTTAGCTTCTTGTAATTGTACAAATGGGTCTATAATTTGTTTAGCATTTAAATGGGTGTCGACGGAAGAAATCCACGACTCAACATTCTGAGGTAAGAAGCCGCTGACCCGACCTTGAAAAGGAAGGAGAGCTGATCGGGCATTAACTAACGTAACAATGGGAGCCGGGATGGAGTTACTCGGGCCGGGGGTGGGGTTACTTGGGCTGACAGGAGGTGTCATGTTGACTTTAACTTGTTTTTTACCTCTTCGATTCCTTGCAATCCTATCAAAATATCTATATGAATACAGACATCCACTGCGTAAATGCATACATACTATTCAAACAAAGATCATAACATAATCCCCCTATACAATGATAAAAATATAAAGATATTTCCCGAGAATTTCTGAAAGAAAACGGAATTAGCACAGAGAGAAAAAAAATTCTCGACGAGAATTCGAAGTTGAATACAGTTTCCTTTAATGAAAGGAAAAATGATGATTAACAAACAACTCACCCCAGCAATAATGGACGATTAACTCGTGATAACTACACTTCACTATCTAAATCTAAAATGAATAAAGAAATGCTCTTAGCTTCGGTTTATATGGGCGAAGGGTGATGTCTTCATTTCCTCTCTCTCTCACTGGTTTGTTTCTTCTTATTGATGTTTGGGTGAATGTTTTTCGGTCCGATTTCCGTTGAATGTAGTGCTTCCTGGATATGATTCTCGAATGTTTAGTAAACGTTGAATGTCAGTCCTTGGTTTTCTTAGGATGTTGATTGAAGATCCAGTTCCTCAGTTTGTATAACATTTATTTGTTGGTATTCAATGTTTTAATTTCTTCGGTAGATGTAGATACTTCGTCAAAATTGTAGATTCATTACTGTTGATTCTCATGATACTAAAGTTGATTTATGTTGAACGCTGGTTCTTGAAGATCTTTTTCTAGTTCTTAGAGTTTTATTCGCTGCCACCAATTGTTAGCGTGGTACTGTTAGAAACACACATTAGGTTTCTAGTCAAATGTCTCTTCAATGTGGTGTAATGTTAGACTTGGTAGGTTACTTCTTCTTCTGAATAAGTCTAAGTAAGTTAACTTTAAAAAAGTTTATTTCTTTAAAAACAGTTATTAACATCTCCATCACAGGAGTATAGATGCTTTGGTTGGATGACCGTTCCGTATGACATCTTGACCAGAAAGTGACTAAAATATCCATATTGATGTGAAAGTCTAATTAGTTATCTCAGCACTTAGTGATTTATTGTAAACACAACATTAATACCAGAAGGTACTTCCATCCGTTCAAGAGACAACTCTTTCTCACGGCTTGGTTGTGTTTACTCTTCATGAAAAATGTTACATTGCATTTGAATAGCAGTGTCTTGAGTTTCGCATCTTGGTTAGGACTGACTTTGGCATTTCTCACACTTGCTCCTAACTTCCATATTGACATCTTAGGTCATGGATTTAAATATGTAATTTTACATACATTACATTATTACCTATACTTACCCAAATTATACGTACCTTACCTATACTTACCTTACATACTTATTTATACTTCTAGTTACTTTGGTTGTTTGTATTTCATTAATCAATTTACTATTTAATTGTATTGAATTCTGTTTGTTCTTATTATTATTTTGATGTTTTGTTAACTGGGATAGAAATATACTTTACATTTTACTTTTTTTTTATTTTTGGGCTGTTATTTCATTGGGGTAGTTGCGTCCGATTCTGTTCATACATGAAATCTTAAGATTTCCTCTTGTTCCCTATTTCAGATTTGTGTATGCTTTCAGATTCATTTTATTGGACTCCGGATGATGCAGCCCAAGTACTCACTTTCTATCCTTATGGTTCACGTTAGGTGTTTGTCGTTCAGAAGTTTATTTTTGGTTTGAGTATATACATTACAATTAGATCATTGTAACTTATACTTTATTATTTAATATATCCTATATTAACTTATAAATTTAATGAATTTAATTATCATTAAAATTTGTATAAAAACCTCATATTTATTCATTATTATTATTATTGTTATTATTATTATTATTATTATCATTATTATTATTATTTTTATTTGTTATTATTTGTTATTGTTATTGTTATTTTTATTATTGTTATGCTCTTTTTTTTCTTGCTTTGTACTTTATTTTGTCACCAATGGGAATATTTATTAGTTTTTTTTTTAACTTTTTCACATTAACTAATCATGACCAGCCTCATGACTAGTCATGCCTAGTAATCATGACCATGTTTGCTTTATGAATGGGGATCAGCTTGCCGCCAATGGGAATGTTTTTTTTTTTCTTTTTTATTAACTAGTCATGAATAGGCATCCTGTTGCATGAATACTCATGTCTAGCTATCATAACCATGTTCACTTTATAAATGGGGATACAAAATTATGACGACAAAGAAAAAAAACAGTTATAAGCCGGGCAAACTATTTGAAAGT
>NC_090760.1:43259610-43272110 GCF_036898095.1 Palaemon carinicauda | reverse complement strand
AATAATTACACGTAAAACAAATCATTAAATTCATAAATATACCAAAAAAAAACCGTATCACCATTCAAATAAAAAAACCCTAACAAACTTAATACTAAACCGCACACCAGCTCAAAATATGTGTTTATATATATTACGACACCAACACTGTCGCCACACACAAGCCGAACTGTCCTTTCACGGCAAACTACCACTACAGTTTATGGTAACCGAAGAGTTCTTAATTTGCCATAACGGCCTCAACTCCTTGAGTCACAGGTGTCAGTATCATCATCATCATCATCATCATCATCGACATCTTACACAATCTTTATAAACAGTATCCAAACGGAAAATCCTTCAAACGGGCTGGGTCATTATGGCATCAAAATCAAGGGAATCGTTCAGTGCAATCAAATCGTAATCCTAATCGTAGTCCAGGTCATCAACGGTTCAGCAATCCAATAAAACAGTCCAAAAAAAATCGTATACAGGCCAGGTCATCAACAATAATCCAATTTCAAAATTCGGTCTCTCCAAAGGAGGAATCGCGGCCTGCCAAAATAAAAAAACACTTATGAACACTCCTAACTAACTTAACTATCGCACCATAATCAAAGATAAACAATAAACTTTCTATCACTCATGAACGCGCCTAACAAAAATAAATAAAAACAGTACTTACTCAGAATATAAAAAAAAGCTTCACAGCCGGCTTTCGAAGAGCAAAAAAAATACACAGCCGACTCCTTCTATCGTTCAATATCCAATGCTTTCGCCCAAGACATTCATCACCACCCTATCCTAGCTAAAAAAGTAAACAAACAACCTCAATTATACCAACAATCTTTCCAACTTCAAACAATCATTCGCTAATTACCCTTTCCTCAGCGCGCACCGCGGACACACAAAACACGCACACACAAACGCACATACACACATACTCTCTCGCGCACGCGCGATCTAATAAAACTAAAGCAAATTAAATTCTCTCTCTCTCTCTCTGACGAAACTAAAGCAAATAAACACTTTCTTTCTTTCTTGCGGTTTGACAAACTTAAGTAAATAAACACCCACACTCACTCTCTCTCTCTCTCTCTCTCTCTCTCTCTCTCTCTCTCTCTCTCTCTCATTAATGACAAAGCTAAAGCAAATAAAATGTCTCGATTTAACAATACTAAAACAACTCTCTCTCTCTCTCTCTCTCTCTCTCTCTCTCTGTGACAAAACTAAAGCCAATACTGTAAACAATTTCTCTCTCTCTCTCTCTCTCTCTCTCTCTCTCTCCCCCTGACAAAATTTAAATAAACACACTCACACACTCTCACTCTCTCTCTCTCTCTCTCTCTCTCGATTTGGCAAACAAAAATTCAATTAAAATAAAATTAATCCTCCACATTCCTCCCCCCTTACTTTGCCAAATCCTCACACAACACTTACCTATTTTCTCATTACCCAGTCGCAATCAGGAACAGGGCCTCGGCTTCGGGTAACTGGGCCTTCATATACCTGCACTCTCTCATTCACTTCTTCCATGTCGTTTTCATTCAACGTACTATTACGATTCCCGTCTATGCTCTGCTCGTCTAAGATATCATTCACTATTTCATCTACCTCAGTTTCATCTGGCCCGAAAATCCCACTAATTTCTGTCAACAATTCATCCATTACATCTAAACCATTTTCTACTTTAACAAAAGAATCATTCATACTGCTTATCATTCTCCTATCTTTCATTCTCGTGTCCGTCATACGTTCTCTTGCCTCATCTAACGAAAAACCCCACACACTATAAGTATCATTCATACTCATCCAAGTTTCATCTGTATTAATACATTTATCTTCCATACTCACCTGTACATTTACACCCTTGTCCTGCTTATTCTGATTCCCGCCAACAACTACAAAATTTTCCTGTCTTTTACCCCCAGTAAAATTCTCAGACTTCTTTTTCCTTCCATACTCTACTAACACCAATTGCTTATCTTCTAAACCTAATGCCTCACACATACTCGGTTCATACTTGTTAGTTTTCAGCCATTTATTCATACCATTCTCCTGAATATATCTTGGTACCTCCTTCCATTTTCGCAACTGATTGTGGTGTGCCCTAACCTTTTCCACACTACCATCCACACTTACTTTACCTAAAACATAACTCAACCCACTAGAACCAACATCTAACACCTCATATGGACCTTCAAACTTATCACGTACCTTATTGACATTCATTCTTCCCTTTTCAATTACTTCTTTTAACACTTTCTCTCCCACTTTGTAGCTTTCAAATCTCTCATTTGCTTTCTTCCAAACATCTCTATCATTCTCGGACACACTCAATCTCGGTCTTACTATCTTTTCAAAATTCAACACAAACTTACACGGAGACATACCAGTACTCTTGTGCACAGTCGCATTATACGCCCACAACGCACGCCCAACATATAAATCCCAAACATTATCACATGTACTCATCATCCGCAAAATTTCTGTCAAAGTTCTTACAGTCCTTTCAGCCAAACCATTCGCACTTGGCATATACGGAGTCGAATACACATGTTCAATGCCCCATTCTCTCAACATCTGCTCAAACTCCCATCCAACAAACTCCGGACCATTGTCACTTAACATTTTTGCAGGCTTACACACACTCATCGGCAACATCACTTGACTTACCATTCTCGCTACAGTCTCACTTCTTTTATTCTTGATGGGTACGGCATACGCAAACTTGCTCATATGATCGACCATGACAATCATTCCCACATGTCTTCTCGCAGTCACAGGCAACGAAACACAATCAATCACAAACATCTCAAATGGCTCTTTCATACGTAACCTCAGAACAGGCGGACTTGCATGCATGCTCTGATACTTCCCCTTCTGACAATCCTCACAAGTAGTCGCTACATCCCTACAAATTTGACTCAACCCAGGCGTAAACAACCTCTCTCGCATGCATTCCCACAATTTATTCTTCCCCATATGCCCATACCTGTCATGCACTACCATACACATACTTACAGCTGCATGCATTGGAAATACAGGAACATATATATCTTCATCCATTCCCCTATGCAAAAAATACACAATATTCTTACAAACAATAAATCTTTTAACAACTTTCTTATACGCTTCCAAATCACACGGCCATTCTTCCACCCTAATACCTTTTAAAATACATTCACGTAACCTATTTATCTCTAAACATTCACCTTGCATTTCTTCCACCTCCTCTTTGCTCAACAAATCATCTTCACTCTTTGCAATATCAATCATGCCAACAAAATTCGCCATGAATACACTATTATCCTCAATTACTATTAACTTGCAGCCATTCTTTGAAAGCAAACCTTTGCCAACATCAACTGACACATGGTGCAACCTCAAAAAATCTATTCCCATCAAAAAACAACTAGGCATTTCATTCTCTCCCATTACAATAAAATTATGTTCAACTTCCATACTCCCTAGTTTCACTTTCAACCTCACTTCTTCCCAAACAAGTAAACTTCCCTGACCTATTCCATGAATTCTCACACTCGTACACTGTCTTTTCACTTCCCAATTGTACCTCTCAATTTCCCTGATAACCGACTCATTTACTAATGACACTTGAGCAACCGTATCAATTAAACTACAATATTCATTCTCATTTATATTCACATACGTCATCATCCTTCCTTTTACACCATGCATACATACATTTACTCTCCTTTCAATTCTGTCACTCACTTCACCAATATGTTCATCATCATGTTCACTGTCCTCTATACCCCCATATCTTAGATTAAGGTCACTTGCACTATTATCCTTCTCACTCAACAATTTGCAACATTCCTCCTTACATTGAATCCTCAAAATATATTCCCTATCATTCTCCTTACATGCCCTATATTCCATCGGTCTATTCCATCCAAAATACAAATACACAGTTACACCATACAACCTACTTACCACCATTAATATCTTTGATAATACTTCCCCTTCTAGTACACTACTCTCCTCCTCATATACCATTTCTTTTGACACTTCATTCATCACCCTTCTTTTAAGCTCGCTTACGCTACCTGGTATTTCCGTATCTAACCCCTCTTGTATTAACTTACTTAAACCCATTAGGATACACTTATACACCATATCTTGCCCTTCACAACTCTGCTCCACAACTAAACCTTCAGGCAACCTTTCAGAATTCAGATTACTCTCTTTATCTTCCATCCTCCCATGCATCCTCGACATCGCATCTGCTATCACATTCTTATTTCCCGGTACATATTCTAACCTAAAATCAAATTCATTCAAATCCTCTATGGTCCTAGCAACCCTTGCATTCACACACTCTTTCCTTATCATATACACTAGGGGCTGATGGTCAGTACGCACAATGAATTTTACACCATACAAAAATACTTTCAATGCTTTCACACAAAATCGTATTGCAGCCAATTCCCTGTCAATCGTCGAATACTTCCGCTCAGCTTTATTAAACGCTTTACTAACATACGCTATTACTCTCAATTGCTCTTCTCCATTTACTCTCTGCATTTGAACCAAACAACCACCCATACTAACCCCACTCGCATCCGTATACAACTCTAGCATATTCGCATTTTCACTGTAGTCTGGAAATGCCAAAGTGACGTCTTTCGCGGCCTCTTCCTTCAACCTTTCAAACGCTTCTATCATCCGATCATCCCATTTTAATTTTGTACTATTCCTTTTACCCGTCCATTCATTCAAAGGCTTCCCTATACCTGAACAATCTCTAACAAACTTGCGCCCAAACTCAACCAAACCAAGAAAACCTCGCAACTCACGCACAGTCCGGGGACGTGGAAATTCTCGCACCTTATTCACAAACTTGTCACTCTTCCTTATACCAGATTCACCCACTACATGCCCAAGAAATTCCACCTCCCTGGACAACCATGTACACTTCTCAAGCTTAATTTTCACACCAACTTCAATTAACCGCATCAACACTGCCTCAAGCAACCGCATATGTTCCTCAACAGTCTCGCTCGCAATCAGAATATCATCTATAAAAACAGTCACCTTCTGTCTATCAAACCCAGCCAAAACTACATTCATTGCTCTTTGGAAGGCAGCAGGCGCATTAGCAAGACCAAAACTCAACCTTTTAAATTGAAAGTGACAATTCGTACTTGAAAATGCGGTAATGGGCCTGCTCCCCTCTGCCAGAGGCATCTGATAATAGCCCCGCACCAAATCTAATTTAGTAAAAACTTTCATTCCATGCATCTTATAAACACAATCAGACACCACATTCATTGGAAAACGTTCTTTAACAGTCACCTCATTCACCTTCCTATAATCAATACACATACGTAAACTTCCATCAGGCTTTCGTACAGGGACAATAGGGCTATTCCAGGCACTCTCACTCCTTTCTATTACACCCATACGCTCTAATTCCTGACACTGCTCCTCTATCTCCTTGGCAATAGGCGGAGAAAAATGCCTGGGACGCTGATATATGGGGGTATCATCACTGAGAACTATTTTAAATTCTGGCAGGTCTGACCCCCCACAATCATCGTCACCGAGACTCACAACTCTCCGCTTATCCCATAACATCTTAAGCAATCGTTCCCTTTCGACCTCACTTATACTCTCATCTAACTTAATTCTTCCTTTCAACGTATCGTAATCCCAATCGTCATCGTTCTTTACCTTACCAGCCATTACCTGTCTCGCCTTAACATATCTTCCATCCTCTACATTGATCAGTGTATACATACATCCCATGCAATCGCCCTCACGTATTCCACGTATTCTCTTCCTCCTAACACTCGGCAACAACCTTACATACACCTTGGGTTCCTGCATATTCATAACACCATCATATATATACGCACTCGTTTTCACCAAATTACCTGCTTCCATACCTTCCACTACATATTCATCCTCGTCACTATTTGAAATTCCCAGACTGCTCGGCCATGCAACTTTTACACTAATAACCTCACCTTTCTTACCCGATAACTTTACACTTTCCTTTGCTACCAACGGCACTCCCTTCCACACCTTCGTACTCACTCTGCCGTCTTCCTTTAAATAAAATTCCCCACAAATATTACCTTTAACCTTTATTTCAATCATATTCACACTTGGATGTACAATCATACCACATTTTTTCAAAAATTTATACCCAAGCAGTACGTCATATTTCTCATTCGCTCCCTCGACCACGTAAAAATCATTATCCTCCATCATCAACCCCCCAATCATAACATTTTCCCGCAACTTTCCTTGCACAGGCATACGCAAATTACCAATACCTTTTACTTCACCCTTACATCCCTTAAATTCACAAACCTCTTTTACCTTATCATATGCATTCCTAAACATTAAATTGACACCACAACCAGTATCAATCAAACCAACCAACTCTACACCATTAAAAATCAATTTCACACTCATGCAATCATGTGCTCTTTCTCCCATCACATCTTCATGCAATAAACCCTCACGAACATGCATCACATTCACTCCCCACACACACGAGGACTCACCCAGCTGAACCCTCTGATTGATTAGTTTCCCGAACATCCTGGCTGACTTGATCCCTTATTCCTACAAACCCTAGCTACATGCCCATCTGCACCACATTCAGTACACTTACCCCGTGGCTCCTTGCACATTCTAGCATAATGACCATCCTTACCACAATTACCACAAATTACATTCATACGATTATTACGGCATCCACTCGCTATGTGTCCAGTCATACCACACCGATAACACTTAACCACTTTCTCTTTCTTACAGTCGCTAATACGATGCCCTGTCTCTCCACACCCGAAACATGCTCCTAATGCCCATCTACACTCGTTCTTTTTATGTCCTACCTTCCCACACCTATAACACCTCTCTTCACGGATACCACTACCTAACCTAACTTGCTGCGTACTAGCACTTCTATCTCTCCAAACTTGATTTCCCTGTCTAAACCCATCATTTCTCGGCATGGGTATTCCTACATTACTCACCCTAACACTTCTATCTATTACACTATCAGCTGCCCTCATTGGCCCTCTCATAACAGCATCTCTAAAACTACCAAATTCTGGCACACATTCCTCCATTCCAGTTCTTACACTCACAGATTTACTTTCTTTCATACACCTATCCAACTCGTAATCCTCAACTATCTCTAAAATATCATCCCAAGTCAATCTCTCTCTAGTCCACCTCATTTTCTCCTTCCGTTTCAAATTAATAAACTCACACACACTCTCTGGTACTGTACCCAAAAACTTCTTCATTAGTTCCTTATTTTCATTTATTCCTTCGTCCCCATACTTCTTTCTAGCCAATGTTTCTAACCGACATACATACATCGAGATTGCTTCACCCACCTTCATTCGTGCTTCATCAAAATCATTTTTTCGCTTATACCTAACACTACCTTTCATACGTTTTACCTGTTCAATTATCCTATTCTTTACACTTTCATACTCAACCTCTCCTACACTCCTTATCACCCCATACATCGTCAACAAATATCCTGACAAAAATTCTCCCAACTCCCTAGCCCAAACTCTCTTACTATCCCCATACTTAGCCTGACAAAACTTTTCATATTCCCTAAAGAAGTCATATACATCCCTACTGCTATGTTCATTAAACCTTTCACACCTAGGAACCTCTCTCATAAACACTGTCTTACAAACTTCCTCTACTTCATTCTCACTACTATCTTCACTGTCTACTCCCTTCTTGTTGCCTTCTTCATTTGAATACAATGAATCTAGTTCTACACTCAAAGTCCTATCTTTAACTATTCCCTTCTTACCCTTTTTCTTACTTACCACCTTCACCCATTCATGATCATCCTCACTCACACCCTGACCTTTCTTCTTTTCTTTCTTCACATTATCTTTACCTTTCTTCTCAGTCTTCCTATCACCCTTCGTTCCAATCTTACTATGTCTAGGCCCTTTACTTTCAATATCACTGTCACTACCTTCCCCATTATCACTTACCCTATCCTCTTCCACCATCAACCCGTTACCAGAAGCAGAAGCCACTCCTCCGACTGCACCTTCACCTATGACCGTTTTCATCATCCCCATTACTTGCCCCATCATAGCTTCCATTCGTTTCTCATTTTCTCGCATCCTCATCTCAACACCCTCTTCCACTCTCTCTACAGTTCCCTTCAACTCCCTAAGCTCCTTCTGCATCGCCGCATTCTCCCAGTTCAACCTCTCATTCTCTACTAGCAACCTCTCTTTCTCAACTATCCACATCTGCTCCCGTTCTTTATAATGCCGCAATTCCTCCTCCAAAGCCTCGTATTTACCTTCCATTTTTCTTCAACCTAAACCCTAATTCCGTCCTTCGTCAAAGAGTCCAGCTTCAATCCCACCTCTCAAGTCCCTGTTCGGGCGCCAAATTTATGTAGCGGGATGTCAACAAAAACAAACCCCCCACACCCTTAATCACTCTTACTTTCTCAATATCCCACAATACAAACTTTCCCCTGACTCTACTTCAAACTGGACTCTTGGACAGAAGGAAAATGAAAACAAAACATAGCCTTAAAATTATATTCACCGCAACCAAAAGCAAAAAAAATTCTGCATTCAAAATAAGCTTAACATATAAACCACCAACAACCAAAATAATTACACGTAAAACAAATCATTAAATTCATAAATATACCAAAAAAAAACCGTATCACCATTCAAATAAAAAAACCCTAACAAACTTAATACTAAACCGCACACCAGCTCAAAATATGTGTTTATATATATTACGACACCAACACTGTCGCCACACACAAGCCGAACTGTCCTTTCACGGCAAACTACCACTACAGTTTATGGTAACCGAAGAGTTCTTAATTTGCCATAACGGCCTCAACTCCTTGAGTCACAGGTGTCAGTATCATCATCATCATCATCATCATCATCGACATCTTACACAATCTTTATAAACAGTATCCAAACGGAAAATCCTTCAAACGGGCTGGGTCATTATGGCATCAAAATCAAGGGAATCGTTCAGTGCAATCAAATCGTAATCCTAATCGTAGTCCAGGTCATCAACGGTTCAGCAATCCAATAAAACAGTCCAAAAAAAATCGTATACAGGCCAGGTCATCAACAATAATCCAATTTCAAAATTCAGTCTCTCCAAAGGAGGAATCGCGGCCTGCCAAAATAAAAAAACACTTATGAACACTCCTAACTAACTTAACTATCGCACCATAATCAAAGATAAACAATAAACTTTCTATCACTCATGAACGCGCCTAACAAAAATAAATAAAAACAGTACTTACTCAGAATATAAAAAAAAGCTTCACAGCCGGCTTTCGAAGAGCAAAAAAAATACACAGCCGACTCCTTCTATCGTTCAATATCCAATGCTTTCGCCCAAGACATTCATCACCACCCTATCCTAGCTAAAAAAGTAAACAAACAACCTCAATTATACCAACAATCTTTCCAACTTCAAACAATCATTCGCTAATTACCCTTTCCTCAGCGCGCACCGCGGACACACAAAACACGCACACACAAACGCACATACACACATACTCTCTCGCGCACGCGCGATCTAATAAAACTAAAGCAAATTAAATTCTCTCTCTCTCTCTCTGACGAAACTAAAGCAAATAAACACTTTCTTTCTTTCTTGCGGTTTGACAAACTTAAGTAAATAAACACCCACACTCACTCTCTCTCTCTCTCTCTCTCTCTCTCTCTCTCTCTCTCTCTCTCTCTCTCTCATTAATGACAAAGCTAAAGCAAATAAAATGTCTCGATTTAACAATACTAAAACAACTCTCTCTCTCTCTCTCTCTCTCTCTCTCTCTCTCTCTCTCTCTCTCTCTGTGACAAAACTAAAGCCAATACTGTAAACAATTTCTCTCTCTCTCTCTCTCTCTCTCTCTCTCTCCCCCTGACAAAATTTAAATAAACACACTCACACACTCTCACTCTCTCTCTCTCTCTCTCTCTCTCGATTTGGCAAACAAAAATTAAATTAAAATAAAATTAATCCTCCACACAGTCATTTAATTTGGTGATGTATTCCAGCCAGTCATAATTACATAAACCGGCACAAATAACCTAGATCAGCTCTGTATGGTAATCTTTTCAAAACAACGGTAAAATATTCATCAGAGTCTCAGGTAATGAAAATGGATACTTCCAGCCATTTTTTTTACAGTCTCAGGACTGCATGCAAATGTTCCGTCTAGAACATGTATTTAAAAACATCTGACAACGGGCAAATCAACAAAACCCTTTATATCGATGGACAATTTATTAATGGCTCCATTATCTGCCTTTAATTCAGTTTCCTTATGATGACACTTGAACAACCTCTCTGTGCATCGCACTAAAGGAATCTTTCCTGCGACATAGGTGGACCCACTTCTTTTGAAGTTTTTCATCTTTTGGAAAGCGATATTTTCTTTAACTTTTTTTGCTCTACTATAACAACCAATAAACAGCACACATATTTGGCATCTTTCACTCCTCTAAAATGCTCTCAATGATTGACCGTAATGAACTGACCTCGCTTCGCCCAGGTGAGTGGCGACCAAAGCCACTACCTTAGCTTAACCCGCAGTTTAAAAGGACTTAGTCCCCGTCCGTGACCTCACCTAAAATTTTTAAACCTTGGCCAAAACATTGCCAACAATAAATTTGATCTAGTCAACTAACTGTGGATATCAAAACAGCGTAATTTACAGTTATAATAATGTAATTATAAACTAATCAAAGTGACCTGGTAATGTAAGGATGCTCCTAAAGCAGACTACCAGCAAAAATGCAAGATCACCCGAGAAAACTGCAATAGTTAACAACAAACTTCGAAGATACAATATGGTCTTTAGTACACTGATTGGAACATATCTCACAAATGAAGGTTCACTGGACTAGTGACGGATCCATATTCTTCTGTAAAGGTTTACTTGAGAATTTCCCTAGGATTCCCATTGTAGGTTTTGCTCTTAAGACCAAGATACTAGCAAACCTACCTAGAGGTTCCAATGCCATCAATAAAATACTTATAACATTGTGTATACCACTAACAAAAAGGATGTTTCTTGATATTCATTAGTACAGACGCCCCAACATTGGATACTGACAGAATGGGTGACGATGATGTTTACTGTGCCTTTGATGCAGGGCATAAAAAGTTCAATGGAAATTATTAGTTAGTCCTGTTGAGAGATTTAAATTCTCCTGTAAAAAAAAAAAAAAAACTGTATGAAGAGGTGCCATAGGTCTTTAAAGAACAGGAAAGGTGAACAACAATGACCACAGATTACTCACCCAATGCACCAGATATGACTGTACCATTACCAACTCACTATTGCAGCTCAAGGGTAAGTTAAAATGCATAGATCCAAGCACAGGCACATCCCAGACTATATTCTAACCAGGTACACCCACACTAACGAAGCAAGCATACCTCGAATTACGCATGGGAATGAGTGCTGGATAGATCAATTGATATGGCCATTATCAAAATTTTAATTTTACTTCAAATCGGAAAGTAGTTTGCATCTAAGGAATTGAACTATGTTTTACTGAAAAATCAGTAGAAAAGTGATCTATTTCCTGTTTAAACAACATTTTTGAGGGAAGACCTTGCCACTGAATGAAGAAAGTCGTGCAAATTAAAATGAGGTGCTCCAGAGGCTACAAGTGGTTTAACTAAATGTTCACATGCTGACTGCTTTCATGAGAACTCTCACACCATACACCAATGCTAAAAAAGTATATAACCCATAACGTGCAAATTCCCACACATCTGCACTAGCCAAAATATGGAGGGACTTAAGGTCGGATGCTAGTGTGTAGAAATGGCTAAGAAAAGTGAAGTCTCGGCCAACCAAAAAAATATTCAAGATTTTCATACTGTCATCAAATCCATTTATTGCCGTAATAAGAAAATAATAACTTCAACTAACTCACTTGATGCAAGGATCCTAAAGGAACAATAAGGGATTATAAACTGCTAGTCTGAGTATTTCCATGCTACGCTGAAACATTGTGTAGCTAGTTACTAATATTCTACCCCACTTTTCATTCGTCTAGAACCTTGATAAAAGAATTTGAGAATGCCAAAGCTGTGGTCTTGACAGCATTCATGGAGAAGTTTTCAAGCATGGGGGCTACCTTTTCATAAAGCAGCGCAAGTTCATCTATCACCGACAAAAGTGACAGCAAATTTCAAAGTCCTGGATGGAGTCCATAATAATTCCTAACTATAAGAACAAAGGGCAGATAGGCGACTTCAACCATAGCTGAAGTATTTTCCTGTTATCTTCAGATGATAAGATATTAGCTATATATCTATGTTATTGCGCTTAAATAAAAGTATATCAGAATATGTACTACCAAAGACCAAGTGTGGGTTTAGGAAGGAATGTGGGACCATCGATCAAATTTCAACTTTGAGGAAAATACAGGAGAAATGATGAAAGAAAAATACAGGACTATATATAGTGTTTATTAGACTTACCA
>NC_090760.1:43252110-43254610 GCF_036898095.1 Palaemon carinicauda | reverse complement strand
AGGCCCGGACCCAATCCTAGCATCCTTAGAAATGCCGTGCCAAATGAACTTTGCCTTCAGCAGCTGTGCAGTAGAACGGCACGAGGGATGTGAAAGGCCGTGAATGAAATCAAACACCTGTCGGCGCATGGGAGCCGGAATCCAAGGTCGCGGTCTGCCAGTACTGATGTCACAGAGGAGGGTGGTGTTGGAGTCTTCGAGGGGGAAGTCTTCCCAACGGAGGGACGTGCAGGATGTCCTACATGCTTGATACTCTAGATCCTGTCGTTGGGCTTCAGCCAGGGCGTTGTAATCCAATCCCAGTTGACGGCAGCCAACGTGTTTCTTGACAGGGCATCGGCAACGGGATTCTTTTTTCCGGGGACGTATTGAAGGGTTCAATTGTATCCAGCCACGGCGGAGAGATGTCGGCATTGCCGGGCGGATCAGGCATCAGAGTAAAGGCGTGTACCAGAGGCATGTGGTCTGTGCGAATGACGAAGGGCGTACCTTCTAAGAAATGGCAAAAGTGACGGACAGCCAAGTGCACCGCCAGCAATTCTCGATCGAAGGTAGAATAACCCAATTCTGCCTTGGACAGTATTCTGCTGAAGAAGGCCAATGGGCGGGCGAGCCGTTGACCACCTGCTCGAGTACTGCACCAATAGCGACGTCGCTGGCATCGGTGGAGAGAAGGAGAGGGGCATGTGAGATAGGAAAAGTGAGAGCCGCAGCAGTTGATAGGGCCTTCTTTGCATTGCAGAAGGGTGCTTCTTGAAGGGGACCACACTTCAGGTCCTTTGGCTTGCCCTTGAGGGAGGCATAGAGGGGAGCAAGAGTGGCAGCAATAGCTGGCAGAAAACGGTGATAATAGTTGATCATGCCCAAGAATTCCTGCAGAGCTTTGACGGTCGAGGGCGCGGGGAAGCTCTGAACGGCTGCTACCTTCTCAGGGAAGGGATGGACTCCTTCAGGAGTGATGTTGTGCCCTAAGAATGACACTTTGTTGGCGCCGAAGGTACACTTGTCGTACCGGAATACAAGGCCGTTCTGTTGCAGGCGGTCGAGCACAATGCGCAGGTGACGGAGGTGTTCCTCTTTTGAGGAGGAGAACACAAGTATGTCGTCCACATAACATACACAGAAAGGGAGGTCCCCTAAGATGCCATCCATGAGACGTTGAAACGTGGCCCCAGCATTATGAAGGCCAAAACAGGAGTAATTGAAGGTGTATGTACCAAACGGAGTGGTGATGGCGGTCTTGGGGATTTCTTCTGGGCTCATAGGCACCTGATAATATCCCTTCAGGAGGTCAAGCGTAGAGAAAACCTTTGTTTTGTGCAGGTAGGAGGTTATGTCGGCAATGTTTGGGAGGGGGTAGTGATCTGGTTCTGATTGCATGTTCAGGCGCCTGTAATCCCCGCAAGGACGGAGGGAGCCGTCTTTCTTCAGAACGATGTGTAAGGGTTACGACCATGGGCTGGAGGCCTTTTGGCATAGGCTTATTTCCTCCATTTCAGAGAACGTCTCTTTGGCGGCTGCCAATCGTTCCGGTGCCGGACGTCTGAATTTTGCGAAGACTTGGGGTCCCGTCGTCTTGATATGGTGATAAATACGGTGCATGGCAGGAACCGTGGGCGTTTGGCGAAGTTCTGGACGGAAAAATTCCGGGTACGACGTGAGGAGGTGGGTGTAGGCATCCGTGGGAGCGTTGATGTGGAGAGCGAGGTTGGAGGGGGCGGGTTGAAGACGTGTCGACAAGTACGAGTCTGCGTTGACCAATCGTCGGTGGGCGACATCGACTAGAAGGTGAAAATGAGAGATGAAATCCGCACCGAGGATCGGCAATGTGACGTCAGCAACGAGAAACTTCCAATTGAATTACCGTTTCCGAACGATAATGTGAGGTTATCGTAACATTAGGTGGGTATCGCAGATCCATTGGCAGCTACCAAGCGGACGTCGGCAGATGTAGACAGACTATGTCGTGTCTTGAAGAGTTTCCTTGGTAAAAGAGAATGACAAGCACCCGTGTCTACCAAAATTGCACGCCCGTTCCTGCATCATATAAAAAGAAAAGATTAGAAACACGGGAGGCCACCGCCACAAGCGATGGCCTACTTACACGTTTTTTGGCCACTGACAATCCTTGGAACATTTCTTCGCGTTTGCCCCGAATCTGAAGTGGTAGTAGCAAAACTGCAGCAGATGGGAGGTAGTAAGTGGCTGTAGAAGTCATTTGTTGGGGCGTGAGCGATTGGTGGGTGGTGGGAGGCTTTGTCGCTGCTTTGGCACATCACGGGGTAGGCGTGTATGTCTTACGGCATTCATATCAGCTTCGGTTGACGTTGAATAGGCATCTTCTTCGTCAGGGGTGGAGGCATTGATGGAGGTCTTGAAGTCTCTGTCCCTAAGGGCGTCGGCTTTGGTCATCAAGTCCTTTATGGGTAAACTATCAACATCGGGTATGGCAGCGCGTATAGGTCCGGGTAAACGGCGTATCCAAAGGGCACGAAGTAGG
>NC_090760.1:43228396-43239110 GCF_036898095.1 Palaemon carinicauda | reverse complement strand
CTTCTAAGGTAGTTTGCATAATTATCAAAGTTATTACTTATTATGAAATTGTCGTAGAATGGTGCAACTTGTATAGGTTATCAGTTGTGGAAAGTCTTGGTGGATTGTTTGGCTACCATGTGCATGATTTTTTTTTTAGTTAAAATGTCGTTCATCACCACGAGGACCATTTTACCGCGAGTGCCCCTTTTTCATTTTTTTTCTTTTTTTTGCCAAGTCATTTTTCCGTAAGATATTGCCAAATAGGGTCGTAAAACTTTTGCTTGTTTAGTGTTGGAAAGTCTGTCTAGATGATCTGGCTACCCATGCATGACTTTGTTTTTGTCAGATACGACGTAGTTATTGGTATATTGGGTATTTAACTGCGGTTACCAATTTCTGTTTTTTTTCAATATTTGTAAAAATTACTATGTAGTAAGGAATTGCCGTATATTATTCATTTTTTTTTTCATGTTTATGTGTTAGAAAGTGTGCCTTGATGGTTGGGCTAACACGTGCATGTCTTTTTTTTTATCTGAGATGCCGTATATTAGAATGTCGGGCATTTTACCGCGAGTGTCCCTTTTTCATTTTTTTTTATTTTTTTGCCAAGTCATTTTTCCGTAAGATATTGCGAAATAGTATCGTAAAACTTTTGCTTTTTTAGTGTTGGAAAGTGTGTCTAGATGATCTGGCTACCCATGCGTGATTTTGTTTTTGTCAGATACGACGTAGTTATTGGTATATTGGGTATTTAACTGCGGTTGCCAATTTCTGTTTTTTTTTCAATATTTGTAAAAATTTACTACGTAGTAAGGAATTGATGGTATATTATTGATTTTTTTTTTCATGTTTGTGTTAGAAAGTGTGCCTTGATGGTTGGGCTAACACGTGCATGTCTTTTTTTTTATCTGAGATGCCGTATATTAGAATGTTGGGCATTTTTCCGCGAGTGCCCCTTTTTATTTGTTTTGCATTTTTTTGCTTAGTCATGTTACCGTAAGGAATTGGCAAGTAGTGTCGCAAAACTTATATTTTTATAGTGTTGGAAAGTGTTTCTAGATGATCTGGCTACCCATGCCTATTTTTTTTTTAGCCAGATATGGCGTATATATAAGTATGTGTTCGATTTTCCTGTGATTGCCATTTTTTCGTTTTTTCCCATTTCTTTCAAAATTACTACGTACTAAGGAACTATCACAGAGTAATATTTCATTTATATGTTTATTTGTCGGAAAATGTGCCTTGATGGTTTGTCTAGCACGTGGCTGAAATTTTTTTTTTCTGAAATGCCGTATATTAGAATGGCCATTTTCCACGATTGCCCCTTTTTATTTGTTTTGCATTTTTTTGCTTAGTCATGTTACCGTAAGGAATTGGCAAGTAGTGTCGCAAAACTTATAATTTTATAGTGTTGGAAAGTGTTTCTAGATGATCTGGCTACCCATGCCTATCTTCTTTTTTTAGCCAGATATGGCGTATATATAGGTATGTGTTCGATTTTCCTGTGATTGCCATTTTTTCGTTTTTTCCCATTTCTTTCAAAATTACTACGTACTAAGGAACTATCACAGAGTAATTATTCATTTGGATGTTTATTTGTCGGAAAATGTGCCTTGATGGTTTGCCTAGCACGTGGCTGAATTTTTTTTTTTCTGAAATGCCGTATATTAGAATGTTAGCCATTTTTCCGCGAGTGCCCTTTTTTATTTGTTTTGCATTTTTTTGCTTAGTCATGTTACCGTAAGGAATTGGCAAGTAGTGTCGCAAAACTTATACTTTTATAGTGTTGGAAAGTGTTTCTAGATGATCTGGCTACCCATGCCTATCTTTTTTTTAGCCAGATATGGCGTATATATAGGTATGTGTTCGATTTTCCGGTGATTGCCATTTTTTCGTTTTTTCCCAATTCTTTCAAAATTACTACGTACTAAGGAACTATCACAGAGTAATGATTCCTCTAGATGTTTATTTGTCGGAAAATTTTGTTTACTTTTATTTTGATTGAATATCATCAAATTTTTTTAGCTAAAATATTATATTGTTTTACATTTTTTTTTTTTCGATTTTATTTCCCTTCAAAAAAATTTTTTGGGTCAGAATTTTAATTTTATAGTCGTAAAATAATCGACAATTATCCAGCAACCCACCATACAATTTTTATGCATATCCAATAATAATTAGATTAGTAAATAACACCTTGAAATTGACATACCCTTCCTACATTTCAAGTGGCAGATTAGGGAGTCTGAGTCAGTGTGGTTGGCGGCCATTTTGTGGACATATCCGAAGCGTAAGCTGCCCTATCTATATATATTCTTGTTCCCTATAGAATTTGTGATATTTTGGTATATTTTTACCTTCATAAATATCATATTATATATTAAATATATGTATTTTTTTACGAAATTTCTAAGTACTCAAAAAATTACCTTTAGATATGGCCCCTGATATAAATGTAATTTACAAAATAATGAAGATTTTTTTACATATTTCTATTCTAGGATAACATATGTTTATTCCCTAAAAAAATTAGCCACTTCCTATTTCATTTGGGTACCCAAAAAAATTCATGAAATTTGGACAAATTTTTTTGGCCAAAAAAAGGGAACCCTTTTTTTCTCATTTCAGATCTTCACCCCCATGGGTCTGACTTCATCCAAAATACATCAAGATGTGTCCTAAACATTCAAGAATCAATTCCTAAAAGGATTTGTGTATATATGTATAAACTTTTTTTTATGAATTTTTATGTCAGGTCTTTTTTTTTCTACTTAATTTTTTAAAATATTTATAATAAATAGTTTTTCTGCAGATGAGTAGTATTTATTTTTACAGTTGTTTTAAGCATTCATTGAAGTTTTTTTTGGCAAAAGAAAAAAGGAGGTTACTGCAAAAACTGATTTTTCAAGAATTTTTTGGCGTCGGGGTCGTTCGCGTCCGAGTATACCCTTAAAGGGGTGTCCGAGGAGCGTACCTATCCAGGGTTAATAAGGAGCTCAAAATTATCTCAATCTGCTCTTAATCACCATAACTTGTTCCTATGAACCAAGGATGTCTAAACATCTAGTTCCATACAGCTCATGAAAAAAAATGAGGTCGTAAAATTTTTTACAAAGACCTATGCTAGTCTTTATCTTCCCAGCGTATAAGAGACAGAACTTCATCTTATGCCTATATACAAATGGGAACAATAATCTTCGATTAAATTTTCTTGAGTTATATACAGTTTAATCATAATGGCTACTTATTCCACGAAATTGTGTTAGTAAACAACTTTCATTCAGTCATTAAAATCAATATAACGGCTAATAAGAAATCTATTCCCCTCTTCATTGTTGCGCTGCTTCAGCCTTATTGATTTTAAAATGCATTTCATTTGATTTATCCAATATCTAGGGATTTTATGATTTTAGGTAAATTTTATATGACTTTTTTCTCCTTTTTCCTTGAAAGAACTAATAAGTGGATGTATAAATCATCATATATAACATCAATTTTTTCAGTGAACATATATCTAGTATTTTTGGGCTCAGGCCATGTCGTCCTGATGGAAGTTCCTATTAGGTAGCTTTTTAGGGTATATTTGACTACAGTGATATTCCCAGAGAATTTTACCTTAAGGTATCCAGAATTCTAACTCCTGGAGCGAATATCCCTAAATAATCTCACAGGGATATCGCATAATATCAGAGGACATATTCTTGACACGTCACATAGGGGTCTTCGCCCCGAACAGTATTAACGCTTCGAGGGGGAATAGTGACAAGAATCTGAAACGAGAATGAAAAGAGAGCCGCTCATAAGACATCTCTCCTATTCCGTTTCCAGTGTGTATCTGATGAAGGCGGTAGCGCCCTCTTTATTCTTTTTCGTGTAGCTCAACTACTCGGTGTTTTCCCTTGTGTTCTCTCGTTATTTTGGATTTAATTCAACATTTTCTTCTGCCTTTAGGAAGTTGAGTATTATCTTCACTATGTATAATGTAAGCTCTTGTCGTTTTGAATTAAATCAAAAGTGATTTTAACGTAAAAAAAGAGCTGTTGCCTACCGGAGGTATCCTGGATGCTATCGCTCGCTCTTATGGGTCATTTAGTTAGCTGGAGCGACGTTCCCGGTTTGTTACGCTTTAATAATCTAGCTATTTAGCTCCGCTAGGAATGCTTATATTTTCCCGTCAGTTTTAGCTCGATGATTTCGACACGGGTCGAGGTACCGATCTTGCCCTTCGTGAGGCTTCGTAGCCTAGACGTCTGGCACTAGTACTTTCGTGCATGATATAAGTTTTTCCAAATGTTATATTATTGAAGCTATAGGCAAATATTTTATACATGTAAGATATTGTTGAACGTTTTTTCCAAGATTGTATACGAGAGAGTTTCGGTGATTTAGGTAATCGATTCTCATCTTACCTAATCTAGTATTCTAGGTACTGAAGTATACTTTCGCACACCCCTGATTGTTCTTTTCTCCTCCGGAGGCTAAGTTCAATCCCTCTCTCCCTCTGTAAGCCTTCGGCTTAATCCTAGTGGTTCTATCTGTATAATAATTCAGGTATAACTATTCTAGGATATGTCTGTCCTGACCTGATAACCAGAGTGACTGGTTTTTTGGGTTAGGGCAGAACATCAGAGTTTCTAGTCTGTGGTCTGCTTCTTCCTAGCATAGAGAAAGAGTTTCCTTTGCTAGGTTAGGGGTGGACACAGGAAGCTTTGCTTCCCTAGTCCATGTTGGAAGGATGATTCCTTTCTCTAGTGGCCTAGCAGACTGTCCTGTGTTGTTTTTCTCGGGCTGGAGAATGAGTTTTCTCTGTTGCCTGGCGAAATAACTTCACTTAACTTTGTTCTGGTTGGGAGGAGGTTAGCAATTATTGCCAGTCTTCCTCCCTAATAGTCAACTCTTGGTTAGGATGAGCTTCCCTAACAGCTGAGTGTGTTTCCAGCTAGAGTGAATTCTATAGAACATTTATCCCTTCCCCACCTTTCTTTCTTTTATTTTCTTTTGGCCGCAGTCCTACTTCCGTACCTAGTATAGGTTAGAATGGAGGACAGGCTCAGGTCTCTGCTGGCTGGCACTTCGTGTCGTCAGGCAGAGACCCTTTATTCCTTGCAGAGTGAACCCCAGACCTCCCTTGGTCTCCCTTCCATGTCCGTCGGTAGAGCCCGGCAGACTATGGATTCTTTGGAAGCTTGAATGTTACATTCTCCCCTTCCATAAGTTCACTCTTTCTGGATGGAAGGTCGTATGGCAATGCTGCCTTATAACCTTACATCCATACTGTTTCTCTGACTATTGTGTTGCACCCCTAACCCGGCTGTCGGCTGTTAAGCCGACAGCCGAGCAGGTGGAGGTTCTCTGGTTCTTGGATACTGTCGGCGGGCACGGGTTTTATTACCTTTGCCTGCCGGCAGGGAAAACAGAGCCTGAATCTGCTGGCTACTACGATTAGCGGCCGGCAGCCGGGTTTTAGTGTTTTCAGCCGTCGGCTGGCAATGATTGCTGGCCGGCACACAGTCGCGAATCAGTGGGCTGCCGCCTATTAGTTAAAGATAGTATATCTTTGAACTATACAGGGTTAGTTGCCGGCCGGCACGTGCAGGCGCACACCGGCACGTACCGGCGCGTGCTAGCCGGCACAACAGCATGCGATGTACAGTAGTTGCTGTATTCGTAGTGTAGTACATACTGCATTAGCAGAAACTGCTGTACAGAGCTTGTGATAACACTAAAAGTTCTTCATCATACTTCATGTTATCTTGTACAGCCTTTTGTTGAGACCGTATAATATATAGAAAGTAAGTTCTTTCTATATTCTTTCTATCCCGTATATTAAAACTTTATCTCAAGGTGTGAACTACACCTTAAATTTCCGTTTAGGAAATTACGTAAGGTATTCTAGAACAAAATTAACCTTAGTTTTAATATCTTGGGAGGTTTCAGCAATTGACTGGGCGGGAAATAGAAGTATGTGTCTTTCCTTCTAACTTTTATAGCTTTTCTATATAAGCTAAATGTCTCAATATAATTGAAAGCCTTCACTTGATACTAATGGATTTTTCTTCTCTTTACAGGAGGACCATCCGAAGGGCGGGAGTGTGTTCTGTAATGTCCGCAGTAAGAACATCTGTGGACATCAATATTGCAGTAGGCATGCAGCATGCACAGCCTCCAGAGGTGTTCTCCGCTATTGGGACCCTCAGGTTTATACAGTTTATTTTAACCTGATTACCGAGGCTTTTGACGACCCTAAGTCAACGGAGTCAAGGGATGCTGCCAGGGAAACGTTACGATCCTGGGTGAGGGGTTTTCAGAAAAATACCTCAGGTCCCTACCTTCCAAATGAGAAGATGAGGGCCTACCTTTTCCCTAAAGCATCGGCTGATGCAATCATCCCCCAGCCTCAGGTGGAGATATCAATTGCCCAGAATCCGGTAGATTCTGAAGTCTTAGCCACCCTATAAGACATCCAATTGGACGATAGGATGTTGGAGGTGTCGGATTCTACTAAGAAGGATCTTCTAGGAGAAGGTCAGGAGGAGTAGCTGTTCCAGACTCATCAAGTAGAAGAGGAGGAAATCGACGAAGTGTCGGTTACGTCGGTTCCGGACCCAGAACCAGTTCCTTCTACATCGTCTGCTATCCCAGATGAACTGGGAAGGACTCTTTCTTCCATTGTTGAGATGATCCAACAAATTCAAAGGAAGAATGATGATAAGGAAGCTGCAATGAAACTGGAGTTACGTAGACTTGCAGCATCACGTGGGCCCCAGAAGCGGCTCAGCGTGAAGGATCTTTCTTTGTGCTCGGATACCAATCCTTGGAGGTATGCCGAACACATGCCAATGACAACAGGGGGGATCGTGATCTCAGAAAAGATGGGAGCAATTCCCCTGGAAGAAGTGAAATTTTGGTCCAACAAAGATTCTTATCCGGACTGCTATGTCCGTCTTAGGAAGGAGCCAGCCTTAAAGGAGGAGACGGAGCCGGAGGTCAGAGTTTTTTACCATTGTAAAGCTCAGGCATTACTAACGAGCTCCATGAAAGAGAGGGGCTTCCCTAACTCAAAGGTGCCCGCCTTGAGTAAGAAGCTTCCCTCCTTTGTGGCCTCTCCTACCAGAGCCTTTCCCTTCTTGGAAAAGGGATATAAGGTAGTCTTAAAAGCGGTGGAGGCAGAGAAACCATGCCCCTCCTTGGAGGAGTGCAAGCCGTTATCTCTGACCTTGCCCTTGGACCAAGAAGACCGGAAGGACGTACACCTTACCTTCTCAGTCGGGAAACTGGAAGCTGATATTGCTGAACGCCAGTTCGGTGAGGCGCTTCCAAAACTGTAGGAGGTTCTCTTGCATAGAGAGCAAGAGACAAAGAAAAGACTTGCGGCATCGATGTCATTGCAAACGACACTAGAAACGATGGCAAGTGACCCCAAGAACCAGGACATGTTCATGGTTGTGGCCAAAACCCATCTGGCCACAGTTACGAAGGATTTCTATAGCTTTATTAAAGCTAGGAGAGCCTGTATAGAGTTCGTGTTCGCCTCGGTTGTGGTGAGGCACGAACCAAGGAAACTGATCTCCTCTCGTATTTAGGTTAAAGACTTCTTTCCCAATGAAGTGGTTAAAGAGGTAGTAGACAAGGCTGCCACAGAAAACCTTCTAAAAAAGTGGGGCCTAGATCTTAAGAGAAAGTCTTCTCCGGATGAGGGTCCCCAACCCAAGAGGAAGACAAAAAGGCCTAGGCCATCCTCTCGGCCGGCTAAACCCTACCGACAGCAACATCAACAACAACTTCCTGTGACCGCGGTGCCTCAAATAGTGGCAAAACCTCCAACCACATACCAGCTGGTATCTCAACGAACGGCGACAGAGTCGCCAGTTCTTAACCCAGCCTCCGAAAGGCAGAGTTCTTCCTTTCGTTTGAGAGCCAGAGGAACAGCCAGAGGTTCTTTTAGACGCCCTTCAAGAGGAAGGGGATCCAGGGGAGGACGCGGTCAAGGAGGCAAGGCCTCAGGTCCACAACAGCAGAAGTAGATACTTCCAGTAGGAGGGAGATTACAGCATTTTAGGGATCGCTGGACCTTTGATCCCTGGGCCCACAGCCTAAATAAGAATGGACTAGGTTGGAGCTGGAGCAGTCCTCCACCTCAATTTCCTCAATTTTTCCAACACTCAACCCCCACTCTGGAAGAATATGTCTGAGAGCTCTTAGACAAAAGAGTAATCCGGAAGATTAAGTCCATCAAATTCCAAGGAAGGCTGTTTTGTGTTCCAAAGAAGGACTCAGATAAACTCAGAGTCATTCTAGACTTATCACCACTCAACAAGTTTATAGTGAACTACAAGTTAAGAATGCTCACACTTCAACACATAAGGACCCTACTGCCCAAATAGGCATATGCTGTGTCTATAGACTTGTTTGACGCTTATTGGCACGTTCCAATTAATCGTCACTTCTCCCGCTACCTAGGCTTCAAGTTACATTGATAACTTTATGCCTTCAAAACCATGCCTTTCGGGCTAAACATAGCCCCAAGGATTTCCACGAAGCTCGCGAACGCAGCCATCCATCAATTACGCCTAAAGGGGGTCCAAGTAGTAGCCTACTTGGACGACTGGCTGGTGTGGGCAGCATCCAGGACAGAATGCATGCAAGCTTCTAAGATAGTGATCCAGTTCCTGGAACATCTGGGATTCAAGATCAGCATCAAAAAGTCTCGTTTTTCTCCAGCTTAAAAAATTCGATGGTTGGGAATCCACTGGAATTTGGAGTCACATTGGCTTTCCATTCCTAGTAAGAAGAGGAAAGAAATAGCAGGATCTGTCAGGAGACTATTGAAATCCAAACGGATATCAAGACGCGAACAGGAGAGAGTGCTGGGCTCTCTACAGTTCGCTTCGATAACAGATCCAGTGCTAAGAGCACAGCTTAAGGATGTAACAGGAGTCTGGAGAAAATACACATCAAACACACGAAGAAATGGCACCTGTCAGCAGTTCACATTCAAGGGTTCCGCAATGTGACAGCGGACGCTCTATCTAGGTTTACACATATAGAGTCAGAATAGTCCCTTGACGCAGGATCGTTCTCCTTCATCTCGATTCAAGTCCCAGAGCTGCAGATAGACCTCTTTGCGACGAAAGACAACAAGAAAATAGTTCGTTTTGTGTCCCTTTACGAGGATCTGTTAGCGGAGGCAGTGGACGCTATGTCCCTGGACTGGAACAGATGGTCCAGTATCTATCTGATCCCTCCACACACCTCCTTTAGAAGGTCCTCGATATGCTGAGATCCTTCAAAGGGAAAGCTGCAATATTGGCCCACAATTGGCCAAATAGCGTGTGGTTCCCTCTGGCATTGGAACTACGATTAAAATTCGTACCGCTACCGGATCCATCCCTGTGTCAGCGAGTACAGAAGTCGACTGTCTTCGCTCCATCACAGAAAACACGGACCTACATCTCATGATTTTCTCTCCTTAACGATGAGAAAAAGATTCGGTGTTTAAAAGTTGGTTTAGACTTTTGGAGGAAACCAGAAGACATTATGAGGCTTCAGGGAATAAATAGCTATCCTTTGTGAAAGATTCCTATTTATCATTCTTCATTCACCTTCATGAGCAAGGTTTAGCAGCCTACACAATTCTATTGTTCAAGCCTGCCTTGACAGGTCAGATACCATATGCCTTACAGGTCGACCTTTCTAACGACGTTCTTAATGAACAAGCCCTTCAGCGCTTCCAAAGTCCATTTGCTTGGTCATTAGATATGATTCCTTATTGTTTATAAATAATGAACAATGAGGAATGTGCTTAGAAGGTTTTGAATCTAAGTCATATTTCTTTTTGTACTAGCCTTGGGGGCCAGAGTTAGTGAATAGCGGCTCTCTCTAGAGAGTAAGGCCATGTCCAGTTCATGGAGGGAGAACTGAATCTATTTCCAGACCCAACGTTTCTTACCAGGAACAAGCTACCCACCAACAGGTGGGGTCCCTAGAGAATATGCCCTCTGGAGGAAGATGCATCTCTATGTCCAGTGGAGTGCCTAAAGGTCTATCTTCATAGAACTTCAGACTTTATGGGAGGACAGCTGTTCAGAAGAGAAACCCTGGGTTCGAAGTTATCTATAACTAAGGGCGAAATTCACCCGTGTTATTCGCAGAACGGATCCTGATAGTACACCCGTTAGTCATGATCCGAGGAAAGTTGCCTCTTCCATAAAATTTCTTTAATTATATGGACTTTGAACATCTTTGTTTGTACACCGGCTGGTAGTCATCCGAGGCGTTCTTTATGCACTATGCGAAGCAAGTGGAGCAACTTATGAGATCTGTGGTAGCAGCAGTTAGAATTCTATAACCTTCTGTTTTAAGTCTGCGAGGAACAGTGTAATCAACTTGGGACGATTAATAAAGAGGGTGCGTGTGTAGTCACTGTATGTTACTACACGCTGAGCGATAGGCCACGAAAGTGTCCTTACAAACTGTTCCATTGACGTCGGTAATCTATAGCATAATACGGACACTTGTACCAAGCGTTTTTTACGCTAGTGTATGTAAACAGTATACAGACTATATCATTATTATTAATAATTCTATTGAAGTGGCAAATCTGTTTCATAGTAGATGAAACAATATTTTCTGTTGACTGTTTTTCTTTATGCTTTTACGCATATAATCCACATTTTATAAATTTTATAAATGTGATCTGATATGTTTGTTTATTAAATTTTAATAAACTAGT
>NC_090760.1:43218396-43220896 GCF_036898095.1 Palaemon carinicauda | reverse complement strand
ATATATATATATATATACATATATGTGTGTACAGATATATATATATATATATATATATATATATATATATATATATATATATATATATATATGTACAGATATATATATATATATATATATATGATAAATTTTGCACATTTTTACGTGTTTTACATATTCAAATAAGCCATATATATTTTTGATATATTAATGTCTGGATTCTCTTAACAACCTCGGGATCACAGACCCAGGCGAAATCTCACAAAGACAAGAGCTTGGCTCCGGCCGGGAATCGAACCCTGGTCGGCAAGCTTATATAGACAGTGACTAACCCACTTGGCCACGAACAAAGATAAAAGTCAATGACAATTCTACTGTACTTATGCCTGTCGAATTCAGGTATTTTGTACTTAGAATTGAAATCAACCCATCTTCACCATCGTAGCTAATTGGTAGTTTGTTACTTGGCATTCAATTAATGATAAATTTTGCACATTTTTACGTGTTTTACATATTCAAATAAGCCATATATATTTTTGATATATTAATGTCTGGATTCTCTTAACAACCTCGGGATCACAGACCCAGGCGAAATCTCACAAAGACAAGAGCTTGGCTCCGGCCGGGAATCGAACCCTGGTCGGCAAGCTTATATAGACAGTGACTAACCCACTTGGCCACGAACAAAGATAAAAGTCAATGACAATTCTACTGTACTTATGCCTGTCGAATTCAGGTATTTTGTACTTAGAATTGAAATCAACCCATCTTCACCATCGTAGCTAATTGGTAGTTTGTTACTTGGCATTCAATTAATGATAAATTTTGCACATTTTTACGTGTTTTACATATTCAAATAAGCCATATATATTTTTGATATATTAATGTCTGGATTCTCTTAACAACCTCGGGATCACAGACCCAGGCGAAATCTCACAAAGACAAGAGCTTGGCTCCGGCCGGGAATCGAACCCTGGTCGGCAAGCTTATATAGACAGTGACTAACCCACTTGGCCACGAACAAAGATAAAAGTCAATGACAATTCTACTGTACTTATGCCTGTCGAATTCAGGTATTTTGTACTTAGAATTGAAATCAACCCATCTTCACCATCGTAGCTAATTGGTAGTTTGTTACTTGGCATTCAATTAATGATAAATTTTGCACATTTTTACGTGTTTTACATATTCAAATAAGCCATATATATTTTTGATATATTAATGTCTGGATTCTCTTAACAACCTCGGGATCACAGACCCAGGCGAAATCTCACAAAGACAAGAGCTTGGCTCCGGCCGGGAATCGAACCCTGGTCGGCAAGCTTATATAGACAGTGACTAACCCACTTGGCCACGAACAAAGATAAAAGTCAATGACAATTCTACTGTACTTATGCCTGTCGAATTCAGGTATTTTGTACTTAGAATTGAAATCAACCCATCTTCACCATCGTAGCTAATTGGTAGTTTGTTACTTGGCATTCAATTAATGATAAATTTTGCACATTTTTACGTGTTTTACATATTCAAATAAGCCATATATATTTTTGATATATTAATGTCTGGATTCTCTTAACAACCTCGGGATCACAGACCCAGGCGAAATCTCACAAAGACAAGAGCTTGGCTCCGGCCGGGAATCGAACCCTGGTCGGCAAGCTTATATAGACAGTGACTAACCCACTTGGCCACGAACAAAGATAAAAGTCAATGACAATTCTACTGTACTTATGCCTGTCGAATTCAGGTATTTTGTACTTAGAATTGAAATCAACCCATCTTCACCATCGTAGCTAATTGGTAGTTTGTTACTTGGCATTCAATTAATGATAAATTTTGCACATTTTTACGTGTTTTACATATTCAAATAAGCCATATATATTTTTGATATATTAATGTCTGGATTCTCTTAACAACCTCGGGATCACAGACCCAGGCGAAATCTCACAAAGACAAGAGCTTGGCTCCGGCCGGGAATCGAACCCTGGTCGGCAAGCTTATATAGACAGTGACTAACCCACTTGGCCACGAACAAAGATAAAAGTCAATGACAATTCTACTGTACTTATGCCTGTCGAATTCAGGTATTTTGTACTTAGAATTGAAATCAACCCATCTTCACCATCGTAGCTAATTGGTAGTTTGTTACTTGGCATTCAATTAATGATAAATTTTGCACATTTTTACGTGTTTTACATATTCAAATAAGCCATATATATTTTTGATATATTAATGTCTGGATTCTCTTAACAACCTCGGGATCACAGACCCAGGCGAAATCTCACAAAGACAAGAGCTTGCCGACCAGGGTTCGATTCCCGGCCGGAGCCAAGCTCTTGTCTTTGTGAGATTTCGCCTGGGTCTGTGATCCCGAGGTTGTTAAGAGAATCCAGACATTAATATATCAAAAATATATATGGCTTATTTGAATATGTAAAACACGTAAAAATGTGCAAAATTTATCATTAATTGAATGCCAAGTAACAAACTACCAATTAGCTACGATGGTGAAGATGGGTTG
>NC_090760.1:43190896-43203396 GCF_036898095.1 Palaemon carinicauda | reverse complement strand
TTAATAGAGATTTAGCTAGAATTAGTGCATGGTGCAAATTATGGGGTATGAAGTTGAATCCTAACAAAACTCAAAGTATGATTGTAAGTAGGTCAAGGACAGTGGTTCCTCAACATCCGGATCTCAGTATTGATAATGTTTCTTTAAATATGTATGACTCTTTCAAAATTTTAGGTGTGATTCTCGACAGTAAATTTACTTTTGAGAAACATATAAGGTCTGTGTCTTCTTCAATTTCACAAAAAAATAGGCTTATTGAGAAAGTCTTTCAAGATTTTCGGTGATCAATCTATTATGAAGAAGTGTTTTAATTCTTTCATTCTACCTTGTTTTGAGTATTGTTCTCCTGTCTGGTCTTCAGCTGCTGATTCTCATCTTAATTTGTTGGACAGAAACTTACGGTCTATTAAATTTCTTATTCCTGATCTAGATATTAATCTCTGGCACCGTCGTTCAATTAGTTCATTATGTATGTTGCATAAGATTTTTCACAACTCTGACCATCCTTTACATTCAGATCTCCCTGGACAATTCTATCCTGTTCGTAATACTAGGCAGGCAGTTAATTCTAATAGCTAGGCCTTCTCCATCACGAGGCTCAATACTACGCAGTACTCTAGAAGTTTTATTCCAGCTGTGACCAAGTTGTGGAATGATCTTCCTAATCGGGTGGTTGAATCAGTAGAACTTCAAAAGTTCAAAGTTGGAGCAAATGCTTTTTTGTTGACCAGGTGGACATAGTCTTTTTATAGTTTATTTATGTTATATTTGTTTTTGATGTTGTTGATAGTTTATTATATGACATGTCTGTTTTGACGTTGTTTCTTATTTTAGAATGATTTATTGTTAATTTGTTCTCTTCATTTATTTATTTCCTTATATCCTTTCCTCACTGGGCTATTTTTCCCTGTTGGAGCCCCCGGGCTTATAGCATCTTGCTTTTCCAACTAGGGTTGTAGCTTGGATAGTAATAATAATAATAATAATATATAATATATATATATGTATATATATATATATATATATATCTATATATATATATATATATATATATATATATATATATATATATATATATATATATATATATATATATATATATATATATATATATATATATATATGTGTGTGTGTGTGTGAAAAGAGAGAGAAAAAGAGAGACATTTATATATATATATATATATATATATATATATATATATATATATATATATATATGTATGTATATATATATACAGTATATATATATATATATATATATATATATATATATATATATATATATATATATATTTAGGTTTATGAGAGAGAGAGAGAGAGAGGGAGAGATACACAAGCACACACACACACACACACACACACACACACACACATATATATATATATATATATATATATATATATATATATATATATATATATATATATATATATATATATATATATATATATATATATTATATATATATATATATATATATATATATATATATACATATAATTTTCAAGTATTCTTAGACTAGAATGCCTTTTCATAAATGATTTGTCAATAGTAGAAATAACGGAAGAGACTCTTTAGCTATTTTAAGCAGTTCTTTTAGGAAAAGGACACCAAAATCAAACCATTCTCTTAGGTAGTACCGTATATTTTAATTCTTTTAATTTATTTTGTTCTCACTTTTTAATGTCTCTCAGTTTTTTTTTTTTTTTTTTTTTTTTTTTTTTTTTTTTTTTTTTTTTTTTTTTTTTTCTTTTTTAATGGTGTGCTGGCCAGTCTCAAAAGAAAGGCCATGGATGGCTGATGGTTTATCAAGAGGTTATCTGTTCCTTATCTATTTCTTTTACTTTTGTAAACCATCATTACTTCCCTCCCTTTAGTTGGAGTGGCTATCCATTTATTCTCGCTTGGAGTATCGGCTCCTTCATTAAGATCACTTTTTTCCGACTTTATATCTATGGTCAATGGGTTTGATCATCCACTTTATTTATATTTCTGTACATATTGTTGTTTGTATCATTCTTGTTAATTTGGTTTTTAAGTATGATGTATATTTTTTTATTACCAATAATTCTTATGCTCTCTGGAGACATTGAGAAAAATCAGGGACCAGTACATCGGAGATTTCGTCAATGTTGTCTACTGTATTGCATTTTTCGTAGTCTTCCTACAAATATTCAAGAACTTAAAGTTGCGTCCGGAATATTCGTCTGTGATCAGAAAATTTGGTTTCTAATATGAGGGACTCATCTGTGCTCCTTATAACTGGTTTTAAGAAGACAATAATGTTGAAACTCGATGTCATCCCTAGGTCCAGGGGAATGGCGGTGTATATTAGGACTGAGTACCCTGCTTTTCATAAGTCCTGCTATGAATATCGATGTCATGAGATTCAGGTAATAAAAGTTTGTGGCAGGCATAACAACTTATATTTGTGTTCGATTTACCGGAATTCTGACATGGATGATTCTATCTTCGATTATCTTCTTACCATTATGACTAAGATACAAGAAGATTATAGAAAGACCGTTTTTATCTTTGTTTGTGATATCTATGGTCACTATAGTGGGTGGTTAAATTCTTTTCCTCCTACCAATCGCCATGACTTAAAAGCTTTAGATTTTGCCACTGAATCTGGCTATGAGCAAATCATAAGTGAAGCTACTCACAGGTCTGGTAACTGCTTGGACCACATACACACTATTTCTCCTAGCGTTATAACAATTATGGTTGGTTCTCCAGTTGGGATATCTGATCATTCTTTGATTTTATTAATAGTGAAGACTGAGCAGCCTATCCCTGATGTATGTTACTCTTCTAAGATTTATTTGAAATCTCAAGCAAACTGGAATGGGATTTTGTATGATCTATTAGGCTTGAATTGGTCACAATTGTATAGTAATGTTGATCCTGTAGTCCCTTTGAATGAGAACATAGTCAACATAATTGATAGGCGTATCTCTTCTTGTGTACTAAGGTACCAAGTGAAGGACAAACCATGGTTCAATGATGATTGTAGACATGCTTATTTGGAGAAGCTGGAGGCCTATCATCTTTGGGTGGGTAACATATCAGATTTGACCTGGAAAAACTACACTCAGCTTCGAGCTTTTTGCTCTGAGAATTTGTGCTTCAACTAAAATAGAATACAATTTAACCATAAAAGAAACCCTTTCTGGTACAACCCAGAAATATACGTGGTGGACTACCCTTAAATCTGCAATCTTTACTTAAACTAGATGGCTTTGTCACTCACTGTCCAAAGGAAAAGGCAACCTTTTTGGCAGATGTGTTTGACAGCATGCAGAGTAATGAGAAACTCGAACTTCCTAATTTCTGTTTTCCTTAAGCTAAAATAACAAATTATCTCATGAATTTAAAGCTCCGTTGATGGACATTAATGCTTAAGGAGCTGTAGATCCCAATAGTATTTTTCCTTTGTATTTATAAAGACTGCAAAGTTATCGGTTATTTTGCACAAGTTAACAAGAAGAGGAGCTTTTAGCACTTGCGGAAGGATTGGTAATGCTACTCCACTATATGAATGTATTTGTGGTAGCTCCATTCCAACTGATTACCGCACAATTTCCATAACTCCCCTATTATCCAAAGTTTTTGACCATCTTTTAGCAAAACGTCTTATTAGGTTTGCTGAAGGTAATCATCTATTCCCTAGTTTGCAATTTGGTTTTCGCAAAGGCCTGGGAGCATGTGATGCCCTTCTTACAATATCCAATGCTGTACTGAATTCCCTTAAATGTGGTCAGGAAGTTTGTATGATTAGTCTTGATTTTAGTGCTGTATTTGATTGTGTTAATCATGAGGCCCGTATTTTCAAACTCAAACAGTTGGGAGAGGGTGGGTCGTTTCTTAGCATCATTAATGAATGTTAAAGTAATAGATCGCAAAGAGTTGTTTTTGATGGGCACCATAGGGAGTATGGGAATTTGATATCTGGTGTTCCTCAGGGTAGTGTTCTTGGCCCATACACATGACATGTGGTTTGGGCTAGAAAACAAGCTTGTTGCATTTGGAGATGATGCTACTCTCTTTGCATCAATTTCATCTCCTGAATGTAGATCTGGGGTTGCTGAATCTCTTAATAGAGATCTATCTCAAATTAGTGCATAGTGTAAATTATGGGGTATGAAGTTGAATCTTAACAAAACTCAAAATTTGATTGTAAGTAAGTCAAGGACTGTCGCTCCTCAACATCCGGATCTCAGAATTGATGATGTTTCTTTAATTTTGTATGATTTAAAGTTTTAAGGGTGATTCTCGACAGCAAATTCACTTTTGAGAAAACCATTAGTTCTGTGTCTTCTTCAATTGCAAAAAAAAAATTGGCTTATTGAGAATGTCTTTCAAGATTTTTGGTGATCAATCTATTCTGAGGAAATGCTTTAATTCTTCCATTTGACCTTGTTTTAAGTATTGTTCTCCTGTCTGGTCTTCAGCTGCTGATTCTCATCTTAATTTGTTGGACAGAAACTTACGGTCTATAAAATTTCTTATTCCTGATCTAGATATTGATCTTTGGCACCGACGTTCCGTTAGTTCATTATGCATGTTGCACAAGATTTTTTCATAATTCGGACCATCCTTTACATTCGTATCTTCCCTGACAGTTCCATCCTGTTCGTAATACTATGTATGCAGTTAATTCTAATAGTCAGGCCCTCATCATGAGGCTGAATGCTCCACAGGACTCTAGAAGTTTTATTCTAGCAATCACCAAGTTTTGGAGTGATCTTCATAAGTCGCAGCAAATGTTTTTATGTTTAATAAGTCCTTTTATAGTTTATATACCAAATATATGTGTTAATGTTAATGTTTTTAAAATATTTTATTTTAATTTACATTACTTCTAATATCGTTTATTTTTTTCCTTATTCCCTATCCTTAATAGGCTATATTTTCCCTGCTTGAGCTCTTTGGCTTATAGCATCTTGCTTTATAAACTAGGGTTGTAGCTTAGCTAGTAATAATAATAATAATAATAATAATAATAATAATAATAATAATAATAATAATAATAATAATAATAATAATAATAATAATAATTATAATAATGATAATTATTATTATTATTATTATTATTATTATTATTATTATTATTATTATTATTATTATTATTATTATTATTGTTATTATTATTATTATTATTGATAGAACAATCTGTATAGGATGTGTATAGGGTAAAGCACATCTGAATGTCTGTAAACATAATTAGCATACAAATTACAAGAAAAATACTGTAAGCTTATCTCTTTTTACCATCGGAAAAAAAAAACAGTATAAAAAGTCAAAGATTTACTGTGTATTGACTATAATATAGGGTTGAAACTAAGGAAAACTACTCGTTTTGATTAAATAAAATAATCTAAAATCAGAAAATTATGGATAAAATCTATACACATTTGAGGGAAATCCAAAACCAATTAAGACATTATTCAAGTTATGATTGAGTAAATAAGTTTTATTGTAACCTTTAGTATACGAGGGACAAAGAGAATATTCCAGTTATTTAGGGAAATGCATTAGGTTATATACTTAAAAAAAGAAAGATATAATTACAGTAGCGGTATGACCTTCTACAAAATTATAATGATAATAAATATATTTCAAATTTTAATGTGTATAAAAGCCATTAGATTAGAGAATAATATTTCCCCGGGAAAAGGCATAAGTTACAATTATAGGGAAGTGAATCATTAATTCCATGAAAAAGATGAAAACGAGATATGCATATATAAAGAAAAAAGATAAGAATGCAGAAAGACTTTTGAGTTGAAATTCTCTCCCTAATTGAAGAAGGTGTCGAGACACCCAGATAAGCTAGTTGAAGAAGTGACTTGAAGTCTAAAGCTAAAGTATGAATTTTAAAATAAAATGATTTGAACAGTTAATGAAAATTAGAGTTGATAAACAGTAGAGCAATGATGAACAAGAGAATTCTAAAAAGATTAGGGTGTTCATAGATGAAAGAGGAATAGAGGAGAAACAAAACAGTTTGGTCATAAAAAGAAGCAAAGTTTCACAAGAAATAATTATCAAAGAAAAAGTCATAAAGATGAATAAATAAAAAATATAATAGAAATTAAATCCTAAGCGGGAATGTATCCAAAGGTGTTACAATTTCTCACCATATTTACAAGACTAATAAGCACAATCTGTATGACGTACATCAAACCGTATGTTTTCAACTAAGAGGAGCACTTTTCAAACATTTACTCAGGCAATTAGAGTTATCTAATATTTGCAGAGGCGTTGAAATCAGATCTCAAGTGAGCTAGTGTCTGTTCAACTATTCTGTAGGACACATTAGCTGTGAAATTGGTTCTCTCTGTACCATTAATAGATTGGGTTTCTTGGTAAAATGTTTTAGATTGAATTAGAGTGATGTTTATAATATAGGAAACTAATTCGATCATATTGTCAATATAAATCTTATGCGAGACTTGGATGGGCATAGCCACGTAGATTATTAGAAATTACACTCAAAAGCATTGTACAGCACATGCTACTGGGAAATATGTTATCTTCCTTTTGTCATACATGGAGCATATTTATATTGAATTAGTGATGGTTACCATTGAAATGTGAGTTTATTGATTTAATGCAGAACTAGCAGAGGGACATATAGAGCTTACGGAAGTAAAATTTATGTGACAAAAACGACAATTATATTCACTTTCTTTGATTGAATATAGCTCAGTGATATATGATTACTTATAGTGGCCTCTTCAGTGGTTTATATTGCAGCAATTATAATAGCATTATCTTTGTGTCGTTTTACTATAGCCTAGTGATATATGGAATTGGTATTGGCTTTTGTGTGGTTTATGGAAAAATATTATGATTCACGTGTATTTCATTGTAATCTTTCACATTGTAATGCGATTGCTCTCTCTCTCTCTCTCTCTCTCTCTCTCTCTCTCTCTCTCTCTCTCTCTCTCTCTCTCTCTCTCTCTCTCTCTCAATGATAACAGGAGAACATGCTTAAGCTTACCATTGCATATTTCATATTGTTGAAAATTTCACGTCCTTGATATGCTCAACCATTTGTATATAAAATTATTATGTCACATTATTAAACCAGTCATGCCCAGCCCATCTTTTCGCTAAAGCTCGTTGCAGTTTGCCATATAGATGACCATAGAGTGACCAAATGCTCACTACCTTTCCTCCACTTTGACTATGCCGTCAGCGAACCTGACTCTTCTATCCATGCCTCATGAATGAGACGGCTGCCCTATGCTAGTAGTTTTCCGGGTTTCACCGCACCGAAGTTCAGTTTCGCATCAAAGGAATGACTTGATCAAGAAGCAAAACAGACTATGCCATTGTGACGATTCCTGAAGCTACTTTCCTGGTAATGCCCGATTGGCCTTGGGACCAAAGATCGTGCCAATAGAATAGAACGCCCTTAAAAAAGTACCTCCTGGAATAGTACTCACCATCGCCAGCCATCCGTGAAGCCAAGCTTTTTCATCTCTCTCAACTACTGTTTCGGAACCAAAACACTTTTCTTACCGTTACAGAAATGACCATTATCGCTTGCCTGCTACCTACCATAAACGACTCTCATAGAAAAATTAACCTAATTCACGCCTTGGTTTAGATGCCTACCTGTATTTATGCTCACCGCCATCCCCAATGATGTTACCATGCCTATAAAAGACTTGATGACCAAATTCGATGCCCTTATGGAAAGGCACTTCACCACCTTCAAGACTTCCATCAACGCCAGCACTCCTGAAGAAAAGGACAACCACTCCATACCGACTGAAATTGACGTGAATGCAGTAGGTCATAGACACCCAACCCGTGACATGCCAAAGTAGCAACAAGACCTCCCCCGACCAACATTTGCTGCTACTCCCTCACGCCCACCCAACGATCAATACAGCCACTTAATGGCGCTCATCTACTGCAACTATAATACTATCACTCCAACTTCACAGCTACTGCGAAAAAATGTCCGGACAGTTATCAGCAGCAAAAAAAATAAAATAAAAAAAAAATTATGTAAATAGGCATTCGATTGGGATGGTGGCCAGTGCCCAGTGCCAAGTTCATCCTTGAGTCTTTTCCTTCTACCCAGATTTCTAGGTATTCTACCGTTTCTTTTTTGGTAGTGAAACATTGTATTGTGGTTGGCTTTTGGTGATAAATGTATTAATGTGCAGATTTTGTAAGACACTGATGCTTTCCATTCCCTTTTTAGGAAACGACATAGTCATTCTAAGGTTGCTCACATCAATCTCCTACCTGCATATGTATCCCCATTCACTATCATTTTGGAGTGGCAAATATCATTAGAAGATTCTCGTTGCCGACATAGCATTACCATTATTTGGTTCGGATTTCTTTACCCATACCCACCTCTTGGTTGATGAAGCACAATGAAGTAGAGTCAATACAGACACATATTCGTCGACACCTCTTCAACACAGCCCATATGACCTTACACTCAACATTAGCGCACCAATGGATGCTGACTCCCATCTCCTCATATTGTATCTGGAACCCTTCCGACCAAAACTTTGCCAAACACCAATTGTTCCAGCTAAGCACGGTATTTATCACTATATCAAGATGACAGGGCCCCGGCATTTACAAGATACAGGCATCTGGTCCAGATCATTTAGCTGATGCCAAGCAAGCCTTTGCCAAATTGAACCTGATAACATTTAATCACCAGTTCTTGCCAGCCACCGCTAACACTACTGCCACCCCTCTATGCCTCCCTCAAAGTCAAACCAAAGGACCTGAAGTGGGGTTCCCTTCAATAAGCAGCCTTCTTAGAGTGAATGCTCTTCGTCATTTGCACAGACCACATGCCCCTGGTTCATGCATTGACTTGACAGTCCAACGCCTGGCCATTATTACAATAATGAGAAAGCATGTAACTGAAAATTATAATGTGTGAAGAGGACGTCTAACTTACTTGGTTCCAGCTTCTAGAAACCCTCCTTACCTTATAAATGGGTTTAGTGATAGCACCTACCTAACTTTCAATGTCTCCCTTTAACTGTGTATGTAAATCAAGTGAGGTCAGAATAGCACCCAGAGCTGGAGACTCAGTCTGAGGAAAAATATAGCCATTTGAATACCCAAGGAAGAGAGTCAAGATCACTGGCACCGAGTTTAAGGAACAGGTGTACAAGGAGTAAGATATCAGATACCCTGACCGGTGTGGCTTTTTTCACCCATCCCCAGAATCAAACCAATCCCTCTACCAGAATTTTACAGACATTTTTCCTCTGTCTGTATTTCAGGACGATGTGTACTAGACAAAACTCTAAGCAAAGCAAAAAAAAAAAAAAAATGGGCATTACCCTCTCTACCAACGCCATTAAATAAAAGTGTTAATTGGTATCATTAATTATATAAGTGTCATACATAACCAGAGTATAGGGGAATACTGGTTAAACGGACAAGGATAAATCACACATCATAATGTAATGATGTTTAAAAGGTTCTTGCTGATCAGATTTCCTGATACACTTCAACAACAATGCTGATGCAAAAACCATCAATGATTGATTCATCAATATTCAGCAAATAAGAGATGCTGTGGCCAGAGATTTCCTTAAGGTGGCTGAGGTATCAACATAATCTGTTGATGAGGTAAGAGGAGCTTACAAGGTGACCAAGGCCCTTTCCTTATTGTAATACATTCAAAACGAGCCTTACAAGTAAGGGTACAAACGGATTTGTAGGGAAAGTATTCATGGATTCATACATGATATCCACCTTAACTAAGGAAAAAACGCTCTTTGCCGCTGTGGCACAGATCTAACAGAGAAGGAGTCTATCCAGCAAGCCAGTTACAAGACGGTAACTCACTTGTTAAGACCCTGGATAACCGCATCAGTCTGTGTTCTATGTAAGCATAAAATTACCGTGATTGGGTTTGTAGAGTTCCTCAAGGAACAGTTTAATGGCAAATATACCAGCACTACCAAACCCAACTGGATTGACTATCCAACAATCCCCTCTATTATAGAAATGGTGAAGAACGGTGTTCCTATTGGGAATCATGAGATTTTTGCCATGTGGTTTCTCATGTCAGATCGTGTTGCGTCCCCTGTAAAGTCAGTTCTGAGTTGTAACAAGCAGTAATATACAGATGTTCCCCATCCTAATGTCATCTAATTGTACAATGGGAAGATGGGTGACATTGAGAAGTCGTATATGCTGATCCATCTCAACAAGAGTCCTGTGCAGTCAAAACGGTGTTATATCAAACTCTTTGGATTCAACATAAACCTGTGCCTTTGTAATACATGCCTGCTGCATAAAAGGGATTGTAAGCCCTCGCAAGAGAAAACATGATTTTTAAGAACTTCCAGCTAACATCTCGTGAGTTGGAATATGTCAGAAGACCATTGTACCGAGATTGACAAGCTCCTCCTCCGCTGTGGAGGAAACAAAAAGCCAACTTGCCACAAAACAATCGGCATTCTGTGCGCTAACTGCCAAATAACCCTCTGCTTGTTGAACACAGTGAACTTTTATTACATTCCATCATCTTCCTGAAACTAGGGCTAATCCTTGTAATATCTCTACCCTCCTGTTGAAGTTTTCAAGCTTTTACCTACAAATATAAGGTATTTTAGTAAATTATTAATCAATTACTTGTAAATCAATTTCAATTTGCTGTTTATGGGATTTTCACTGTTTGACTGTAACTGCGAAGAGCTTTAAAAAGTAATAACTTCTAACTTTTCATTGTGTTGCCGGTTTATGTGTTTGGAACTATTTGCTTATAACTAAAAAAAGAGCTTTAGCAAGTTTTCATCTAAAAGCTTGTGATTTTGGTGTCCTGTTTATGGTTTTTTAACTTCTAACTTGAAAATGTAAGGTATTCTATTAAGATATTAACACAAGTTTGGAATTTTAAAATATTGCTTTTTTTTCTGTAAATCTGACATCGTAAATGTAAGTTTTAAATGTAATATAAATTTATATGTTTTTAACTTCTTATATAATATAATTCTAAAATTCGATTTTGTTTTGGTAGGATTTTTCTCTTGATTAAGAAATTTAGGGAAACCTGGTTTTTTATTCTAATGTTACACAAAATGAGTGATAAATGAAGGTTATTAGTGGACATAGTACTTATAGTTAAAGGAAAGATCAATAAAATTTCTAGTCTCCTAACTGGAACTAAGGCCTGGATGGATATTTCCTTAAAAGCCGGCGTATAACCAGCATTTAATATATTTTTATTGTGACTTTGCAACGTTGAAGAGTTCATTTTTAAAAGAAAAGTTATTTCAGTAAAAGGATCTCAGAAAAGCCTAATATTCAGCACATTAAGGTGACTATCGAATATCCATTAGTCTATTATGATCATTCTTTGTATTCAGGTTTTCTTAACAGTATCACCTGTACATAACAGTAAGTATGCAGGTAATTTCAACAGTTTCATTAAAGGTGTGACCAGTTGGTAGAATGATTCTCCTAATCAAGCAGCAAATATATTTACGTTGAAAATGTTAACATAGCCTTTCTTCATAGTTTCTATAGTATAGAGGTTTTTTTTCTTTGTTACTGATATCAAAATATTGCATATTCTTTATTCAATACTTATCATATATAGCTCATTTATTTCCTTATATATTTCGTTTATTTGATTAATTTTCCTGTTGGAGCCCTGGAGCTTGTAGCATTCTGCTCTAGTAAATGGGTATTATTATTATTATTATTATTATTATTTTTATTATTATTATTATTATTATTATTATTATTATTATTATTATTATTATTATTATTATTATTATTATTAGACACTCTTTCATGCAAGTTTTGTTGAAAATAATGGCTGCCTCAGTTGCAATTATTTTGTACACTGTCTTCTCAATAGCTCTAATTATCTTCCTCTCAGAATTACTGCAGACAGCTAGTAATTGGGTCAAAACCATCCTTCATGTCGGGTAGTCAAATTCAGGAATAATTGGTGAATCAAGATTTAATATTAAGTTAAAAGCTTATAATATTTACCAATCACGTAAAAGAATACAGTAAACAGGCTACGCCTTTCGGGAGTGTTGACCCCCTTCCCTAGGCTACAGTACAAGATCAATGCAACTGAGGCCGCCGTTATTTTTAACAATTTATTATTATTATTATTATTATTATTATTATTATTATTATTATTATTATTATTATTATTATTATTATTATTATTATTATTATCATCATTATTATTATTACAGTATTATTACTATATGATGTTTGAATAAATAGTAAAATGAACAGCACTTGAAAGGCAAAATGTTTAAAGATTCATTCGAATAGAATAATAAAGTCCATGAAAAAATAATGAACTATGAACATGAAGAAAAACAAAATATATAAAAGCATTGCATTGGTTAAGCTTTAAAAATATATGATATTAGCATTGGCAGAGTGTTGAAAACAGTGGAAGAACATCAAGATGAGACAATGTAAAATTTCTCTAAAAGGATCTATAATTGTAAAGGGAAAT
>NC_090760.1:43175896-43185896 GCF_036898095.1 Palaemon carinicauda | reverse complement strand
AATTTGCAGGGATGGTCATACACCATTCCAGATGCCTAGATATACAGGGTATCTTTAGGAGTGGTCCTTAGTACCAGGAGGACCCAGGAAAACGTGGCAAACCAGTTGGAGTCTTTGCAGCAGGACATCAAATCTTCTTTGAGGATACGGTAAAAATGATCAATGATTTTATTGGCAGAAGCATTGTAGGAGGTTGTATGATTTATGGAGAATCCCAGAAGATTTGCTAATGACGTCCACAATTGAGATGTGAATGTGGTACCGCTATCAGAAGTAGTATACACAGGGATACCAAATCTTGCTATCCACCATAATGGTAAGGCAGATGTACATGAGGCAAAATGTTGCAGTTTCATGGGAATGGTTGGGCCATCGAGTGAAGTGGTCAGTGGTGGTAAACAGGAAACTCCTGAATTCAGACGTTGATCTACTTTTGAAGTTTAGCATGGAGTCCATGTGAATACCCTATTCTTAGCTTCCCTAATGCTCTGCCAAATGAACTTCGTCTTCAGTAGCTGTGCATTAAGTTACCACGAGGGATGTGAGAGGGCATGAATGGAATCAAACACCTATCAGTGCTTGGGATCTGGTATCCATGGTAGTGGTCTAATTGTACTGATATTGCAGAGGAGAATGGTGTTGGAGTTGTCAAGGGTGATGTTTTCCCAATGTAGTGATTTGCCAGATGTCCTATATACTTGTCACTCTGGATCTTCTTGTTGGGCTTCTGCAAAGGCATTGTAATGCAATCAAAGGTGAATGACAGGCAATGTGTTTCTTGAAAGCATCGGCAACGGGATTCATTCTCTCAGGGAGGTGTTGAAGGGTGCAATTGTATTCAGCCACGGCAGAGAGATGTCGGCGTTGAAGAGCGGTCAAGGCATCAGACAGTCGAGTGAAGGCATGTAACTGAGGCATGTGGTTAGTGCGAATGGTGATGGGCGTACCTGATGGCAAAAGTGACAGACAGCCAAATGCACACCTAGTAATTTGTAGTCGAAGGCAGAGTAGCCAGATTCTGCTTTGGCCAATGGGTGGGGTGAGCTGTTGACAACCTGTGCAAGTACTACACGAATAGGAATGTCACTGGCATCTATGGAGAGAAGGATATGGGCTTGTGGCACAGGGAAAGTAAGAGCAGCATCAGTTAATAGGGCAGATTCTGTGTTGTAGAAGGCTGTTACTTGAAGAGGAACCCACTTCAGGTCTATTGGTTTGCCCTCGAGGGAGGTGTAGAAAGGGGAAAAGAGTGGTGGCTATTGCTGGAAGGAAATGGTGATAATAGTTGATCATGGCCAAGAATTCTTGCTATGCTTTGACAGCCGAGGATATGAGAAAGTTCTGAACGGCTACTACCTTCTCAAGGAGGGGATGAACTCCTTCATGAGTGATGCAGTCCCCTAGGAATGATACTTTGTTGGGACCAAAGGTACGTCTGCCCAATTACTAGGCCACTCTGTTGTAAGTAGTCAAGCATGATCCATAGGTGACATACGTTTTCCTCATTAGAGGAAGAGAACACAAGTATGTCGACTATGTAACAAACACAGAAGGGGAGGTCCGCTGCAATGTCATCCATGAGGCATTGAAAAGTGTCCCCAGCAATACGAAGGCAAAAACAGGAGTAATTGAAGGTGTATGTAACGGAGCGGTTTGTGATAGGGGTCTTTTGGGATGTTTATTGGGTTCATGGATACTTGATAAACCTGCTCAGGAGATGGAGCATTAAGAATACCTTCACTATTTATGAGGTCAAATCAGCAATGTTGAGGTTACGGTAGTGATCCGGCTCTCTCTGCATGTTGAGATGCCTGTAATCCCCAAACGAACACAGAGAACCATCTTTCTTAAGTATAATGTGTAAAGGTGACGACAAAGAGCTTCAGGCCTTTTGGCAAAGGACCATTTCTCCCATTTCAGCGAATGTTTGTTTAGCGGCTGCCAAGCAATCCTGGTACCAGATGCCTAAATCTGGCAAAAACTTGGGGCCCCAGTCATCATGATATTGTGATAAGTACCATGTTTGGCAGGAACCCTAGTCATTTGGTGATGTTCTGGCCGAAAGAGTTCCAGGTACAACGTGAGGAGGTGGGCGTGGGCATCTGGGGGGGGGGTTACTGATGTATAGAGCAAGGTCAGACAGGGTGTATTGAAGAGGTGTCGACAAGTAAGAGTCTGCGTTGACTAATCGTGGTAACCGACGTCAGTCATGATTTGGAAACGTAAGAGGAAATCCGCACCGAGGATTGGCAGTGTGACATCGGCAATGAAAAACTATTAGATTCTCGTAACCCTAGGTGGGTATCGTAGATCTTTTGGCGACTACCAGGCAGACATTGGCAGATTTATGTAAACTACGTCATGTCCTGGAAGAGAGAACGGCAAGCACCTGTGTCTACCAAAAATTGCTCACCCATACCTGTATCATGTAAAAAGGGAAGATTAGTGACAGAGGGGTCCACAGTGAAAAGCGATGGTCTATTGACATGTTTTATTGCTACTGACAACCATTTGCACATTTTTGCAGCAGCAGCCCTGAATTTGAGATAGTAGTAGCCCTACTATGGCTGGTGAGCATCGGTAAGTGGATGTGGAGGTTGTTGGTTGGAAAATGAGTTTGTGGGGGTTGGTGGGCAGCTTTGTCGCCGCTCCAGCACATTACGGGGTAGGCGTTTATGTCCTAACGCCTTCATGTCAGCTTTGGTCAATACCGAATAGTTGTCCTCTTTGTCAGGAGTAGCAGTGTTGATGGAGGTCTTGAGGGTGGTGAAGTGGCTGTCCATAAAGGTGTTGACAATGATTATCAAGTCCTTCTTGGGAAAAATATCACATTGATTGCCGTTTGCTGTAGGTGGCAGAGGAGCGATGCTGGACACTTACTTGAGGGCGAGTGAAGCCTTTTGATCCCACAATGGTTTTTGAGAGACCTGAAAATGTTTTGCTAAACAGTTAGTTGGTAATGGTGATTATTACTCCAGGAAGTGTTTCGATGGCGCTGCACGTTATTGGGTTGTCCTTTGGCTTACAAAACCAGTCAGAGATTTCGAGGAAATATTTTTCAGAGATTAGAGAGAGAACATAGTTTAATTGAGTGCTTTAGTAAGTCACACACTTAGTGTAGAATTGGACTTCTGCGCGCTGAAACCAAACGATTGCGTCTGTATCTATTATAAGAGAGTCAGGGCTGGAGGGTGGTATCATTAAGCAGTAAGTGACGACAGTGAGGGGGAAGGCGTGAGTGAGCTAGTAACTCCAGAATCACCAAAGTGGAAGTGTGCCAAGATGTTGTAACTGAGACGCTAGGTGAATGCAACTAACTTTACTTCAACTAACAGCCAGCTTATATATAAGAGTTTCAGAGCAGGAAGCTCAAAAAAACTCAAACAAAATAATTCATGAAAGGAGAGGCTCAAACAGGTTCTATTAATAGTGAAGGGTAGAGGGAGATATACACATACAGTACAACATGAAGGGTTAACCACTGATAGTATAACATTTTCTGCAATGAGCAGTGCTGGATACGTTTGATGGTAAAACTCAACAAGAGACTTTAATGAGAACTAACATAGAAAGTTAAAAAACGTCAAAGCAATGGAGTTTTTTTTTTTTTTATTTTTATTTTTTTTAATGCCCATACAGTAATCATAAAAAAAAGGATGTGTGTTGCAATTTGAGTTTTCAAAAAGATTAGGTTGAAGGTATTAGGAATAATATATTTAGAATTCAGGAATATTTATGGTTCCCCCCCCCCCCCAAATAAACCCTTTCAAGACATTGTTTATATTGAACAGGGATGAGGACAAATATAACCCCAGAGCTTAAGAATGTCCCAGATCCAAATATCGAAAGTTCCTTTGTGAAAGACAGATTTACCCTTTTATAAAATTTTTAGTTTTGCTGCGTGTCTAAAACATTACCTAACATTAGGATGTAACGGAATCAAGTCATTGGTCTAGAGCTTACAGGAATAGACAAATTATCACCTAAACATACCTTTAGCATATTAATCTTTGGAACAATTTTTTTTTTGTATCTACATAATGTGAAATTCCATTCGAAAAATAATATACCTAAAACCTCGGTCATATTGATATTTCTTATAATATATAGATGATTCTCATTCCATATAAGTATGACACCATAATGTAAAACTCTGGGTATTAATATATATCTATTAACTGCTGGCTTTTTTTCTTAAAAGTGTTTACACAAGTAATTTTCTCTTTAATTACATACATGAAGAACGAAAAGAAACCTTAACCATGTTAATGATGATAATAATAATGATAGTAGTGATAGTAGTGACATTATTGATACACAAACACACACACACACACACATATATATATATATATATATATATATATATATATATATATATATATATATATATATATATATATATTCATATATATATATATATATATATATATATATATATATATATATATATATATATATATATATATATATAGAGAGAGAGAGAGAGAGAGAGAGAGAGAGAGAGAGAGAGAGAGAGAGAGAGAGAGAGAAAATGCTACTGCAGAGAAAATGTCCCTACCGATGCTCGTACCACGCATTTTATCTCCGAGGCCCCAACGAGGTAAACACGACGCTGAATATGAACAAACACCACTTGACCTCGATATTTCAAAAAGGCATTATTTCCTCCCCGAGGACCCGGATAGGTAAACAAACGATGGGTTGTGCGGAGGAATGTTAAAACAACTTCACAGAAAAATTGGTTCATTGTAGGATGAAATGAAAAATATGTAGAAATGATACTAAAAGTTCTTTATTACCCCATGTCAAATTTCTTAGTGAAATTGTTCAGCTGAATAAGCAAAAATAGGTCACAAGAATTCACCATTGTTCCAGATTTTTTTGTTTGTTTATTTATTTCTTATTTTGTTAATTCTCAATACTCAGGGGTTGAGAGGAAGCTTCATTAAAACAGGCGAAACTCTTGTATAAGAGAGTCATTTCCATTTAACACATTGATGATATCTTCAGAGAAGAGGGTGAGTAGAATCCTTTTTTAAAAGTGTAATCTTTTCCCTCAAACGGCCGAGTGAGAGAGATGGGTTTTCAATTGTATTGTTTGATCTCCTCTCAGGGTGGCATTTAGAAGTGATCTCAAATCCTTTCTTCTTCTCTTCAGTTCCCTCAGTGAATTACTCTCCCAGATGTTTATATTCATACTACATACTACTACCAAAACTTCTCTCCCCTTCATGTGAGATGTGGATAAGTAACTTATAGCTTTTATATCACTCCAATACCTGATATATTTATTAGATCAGTATATCCAGTTGATGCTCACCCCGACGTCGTCGTCGTCACGAAAATCAGTTATTGCAGATAGCCTAAAATAACAAAATTATAATGGAATACAGTGTTTCCCTTTTCAAACCTTGAAACTGAAAATATAGTCTTTAAATCTATATATAAATTCTGTAATCATATTGGCGATTCCCTATAAATGAAATCTCCTTAGTTGTATATTTTCACGGAGCTAATACAAAGATTTAGGTTGAATACTGTCAACATTACAAAATCACAAATAAGACGCTCCATAAATATTCTCAATAAGTTTAAGGATTTTGAAGATTTTATATATATTGAAATTTGATGTTTTTATCCATCTTTATCTTTGGATTTACTGAAGTACCATGGTGTCCAGCTATTTCTTATACGCTTTTGATTAACCTATGGAAAACTCATCTTGACAGAATTAGTGATGGTGAAGGTGCAAAGTTTAATATTATTTTATATTATTGATAATTACTTTGCATTGTACAACTTATATTGGTCCTGCTCCAGTACATGCATATTCTTGTTTTTTTCTAAATCTCTCTTTTGACCTATAACATATGGACAATTTATGAGGGGGATTTGTATCATAATGTGATTTTACTTTTAGACGTAATTATTTGAAAAACAAAATCGTTTATTGCAGATCAGATTGGTTGCATGAAAGCAATTTGTTGTTAGGAAGGGCATCGACCTCAGAGCTTATTGGAGACAAATGTCAAATCATACTTTTTCATTGCTGACCCAATGGGGCCCATAATAAGCTCGTGGCCATAAAAGATTATTCATATTATTGATTGCTAGCAATTAGTCTTAGATTGAACTGTTGATAAAGCTGTAGGTTAAGATTTTGTACTGAGAGCAATGATGAGGTTTGCAGAGCGAGTTAGTTAAATTAACCAAAAGAACAGTCAAGTCCAAACAATGATAGATGAAACAATTTTTCTACCTGGCCAACGCTTGAAGTCTACAGATATAAATTTTATCTTGGAGGATCTGTGAAAGACTCCTCATGATACTCGTCTTTAAAATTCCCAAGCAAGTCGGTGTTATCTCTTATAAGATGAGCTAATGCCGATGATCACTGCACAAGAGCTTAAACAAGTCTGAAGAAACGCCTGTTTTTTAGAAAGAAATCAAAGAATTGTCGATATATCGACAAATAACCTATTTATGACGCCACCCCTAATTACAGATCAAATAAAGAGTATCTATAAAACTTGAAGGAAGGGAATAAATCAATGTGAATCCTAAGGTTTTCCAGGCATTTCAGATCATGAGGACAAAAATGGTGATTGGATTTGAGGACTTGGAGAACTTTTTCGCTTATGACCGGTATAATTTTTGCAGATCATTCTATTTTGATATAGAATAATGTTTATGTTGTATAAGTGATATGTTTTTCTTTTCTGATCAAAGTGATAATCAGAGTAAAAAATCATAGCCTTATGTCCTAAATATCCGGGAGTAGTTTTAGACTTTGCCTCTGAATCAGGCTGAGAGCAAACCATAAATGAAGCTACTCACAGGTCTGGTAATTGCTTGGACCTCGTATACACTGACTCCCCTGGCGTTATAACTAGTAAGGTTGGTTCTCCAGTCGGGACATCTAATCATGCCTTGATTTCCTTAGTAGTGAAGACTGAGCAGCCTGTCCCTGATATTTCATACTCTTGTAAAATTTATATGAAATCCCAAGCAGACTGGAATGGGATTTTGCATGATCTTTTGTGCTTGAATTAGTCACAATTATATAGTAGTGTAGATCCTGTTGTCCCCTTGAATGAAAATCTAGTCAACATAATTGACAGGTGTATCACTTCTTGTGTGCTAAGGTACCGAGTGAAGGACAAACTGTGGTTCAATGCTGGTTGTAGATGTGCTTATTTGGGGAAGCAGGAGGCCTATCAACTTTGCAAGGGTAACAGATCAGATTTGACCTGGAACAATTATACTCAGCTTCGAACTTTTGCTCAAAGAGTTTATGACTCAACTGAAAAAGAGTACAATTTAACGATAAAAGAAACCCTTTCTGGTATAACTCAGGAACATAAATGGTAGTCTACCCTTAAATCTGCACTCTTTGTGTAGATACAACAGTTCCTCCTTTACTTAAACCAGATGGCTCAGTCACTCACTGTCCAAAGGAAAAGGCAACCCTTTTGGCTGATGTTTTTGACAGTAAACAGAGTAATGAAAAACTTGAACTTCCTCATTCCTGTTTTCCTGAGGATAAACTAACTAGTTAAGCTTTTTTATCTCGTGAGATTAAAGCTCTGTTGATGGACCTTGATGCTTATGGAGGTGTAGACCCAAATGGTATTTTTCCTTTGTTTTTTATAAAGACAACAGATTTCTTAGTTCCAAAGTTATCTGTAATTTTGTACAAGTTTAGCACTTGTTGGAGAATTGGTAATGTTACTCCTCTATGTAAATGTGTTTGTGGTAGCTCAAGTCCCACTGATTACCGCCCAATTTCCATAACTCCCATATTATCTAAAGTTTTTGAACGTCTTCTGGCAAAACGTCTCAATAGGTTTGCTGAAGGTAATCATCTACTCCCTAGTTTGCAATTTGGTTTTCGTAAAGGCCTTGGAGCATGTGATGCCCTTCTTACAATCTCCAATGCTGTTTGTATGATTGGCCTTGATTTTAATGCTGCCTTTGACCGTGTTAATAATGAAGCCCTTGTTTTCAAACTCAAACAGTTGGGAGTGGGTGGGTCGTTTCTTAGCATTATTATTTATTTTTTTTGAGTAACAGATCTCAAAGAGTTGTGACTGATGGGTACCATAGTGAGTATAGGAATGTGATATCCGGTGTTCCACAGGGTATTGTTCTTGGCCCATTACTTTTCTTACTATATACACATGAGATGTGGTTTGGCCTAGAGAACAAGCTTATTGCATATGCAGATGATGCTACTCTCTTTGCATCAATTCCATCCCCTGAATGTAGATCTGGGGTTGGTGAATCCCTTAATAGAGATTTAGCTACAATTAGTGCATGGTGCAAATTATGGGGTATGAAGCTGAATCCTAACAAAACTCAAAGTATGATTGTAAGTAGGTTAAGGACGGTGGCTCCTCAACATTTGGATCTCAGTGTTGATAATGTTTCTTTAAATTTGTATGACTCTTTTGAAATTTTAGGTGTAACTCCGACAGCAAATTTACTTTTGAGAAACACATCAGGTCTGTGTCTTCTTCAATTGCAGAGAAAATGGGCTTATTGAGAAAGTCTTGCAAGAATTTCAGTGATCAATCTATTCTAAAGAAGTGTTTTAATTCTTTCGTTCTACCTTGTTTTGAGTATTTTTCTCCTGTCTGGTGTTCAGCTGCTGATTCTCATCTTAATTTGTTGGACAGAAACTTACGGTCTATTGAATTTCTTATTCCTGATATAGATATTAATCTTTGGCACCGTCGTTCAATTAGTTCATTATGCATGTTACATAAGATTTTTCATAACTCTGACCATCCTTTACATTCAGATCTCCCTGGACAACTCAATCCTGTTCGTAATACTAGGTAGGCAGTTAATTCTCATAGCCAGGCCTTCTCCATCATGAGGCTCAATACTACACAGTATTCTAGAAGTTTTATTCCAGCTGTTACCAAGTTGTGGAATGATCTTCCTAATCGGGTAGTTGAATCAGTAGAACTTCAAAAGTTCAAAGTTGGAGCAAATGTTTTTATGTTGACCAGGCTGACATGAGTCTTTTTATTTTTTATATATGACATATCTGTTTTTGGCGTTGATAATAGTTTATATAGGACATATCTGTTTTGACGCTGTTACTGTTTCTAGAATGATATATTGTTAATTTATTCTCATCACTTATTTATTTCCTTATTTCCTTTCCTCACCGGGCTATTTTTCCCTGTTGGAGCCCTTGGGCTTATAGCTTCTTGCTTTTCCAACTAGGGTTGTAGCTTGCTTGGCTAGTAATAATAATAATAATAATAATAATAATAATAATAATAATAATAATAATAATAATAAGAGACAGGTTTCAACTCCAAATAGCTCATAAATTTATAAAGGGTAACAATGTCTCTGAGTTTTCTGATATAAGCTGAACCAAATGGGAAAGCCTAAAGATATTATATGCCAACCTTCACTTCAAATTTGTTTTAAAATAAATACGTGTCTCGTTTCATTTCTTATATAAATACCCTATGTAGATATTTAAGGCAGAATGTTATTCCACTTTAAGACCATAGAATGCCTTAGTTCTTCTTTTTACCTTTCCTGTTTTCCTAATGACTTGTTAAAGATGAGATATATATGTCAAGGAGTGAAGAACACAATTTTCTTTCCTTTCAGAAAAAAAGATCATGATAAAAAAAAATTGTGAATTATACTAACCGTTTCAGCTGGTGTTTCAAGGTGTTGCGAGGCTACACTATTGCTGTAACTTACTAGAGTCAAGTAAATACTTAATACCTACTTACCTAATCATGCCAGTAGAAACAAATAAAGATTAAATAGACTTTGCTTAATTCCAATGTTTTTGTCATGAACTGAGCCCGGCTATTCTCGCTTAACGTATGGCCGCAAGGGCCCACTAAATATTCCAGAATATTTGGCAATGATACCTTATTGTATAGGATTGTTGTCTCAGTAGGACTTCCTCAATTGTTCTTATGTTATTCTTTTCTTCCTGACTGCAATCTGCTAGTAA
>NC_090760.1:43165896-43170896 GCF_036898095.1 Palaemon carinicauda | reverse complement strand
TTTATGAAATATTGGCTTTCATTACGTCGTGTTAATAATTATATTATAGCAAAACAACGATTAGTATATGGAACAAAATAATTTTTAATCCATATCCACAATTACATTACATGCTGAAATCCCTCAATCTAATTATGAAATCTAATATATATATATATATATATATATATATATATATATATATATATATATATATATATATATATATATATATATATATATATATGTATGTATATATATATATATATATATATATATATATATATATAATATATAATATATATTGGAAGTTTCTCACCACAAGTGTAAAATCGCCAATACTCGCTGGGGAGCTCTTCACCAATTTCTACTTCCTGGTTGATGTGGTACATCGACATTTAATCAACTCAGACTCATACTCATCGACACTTGTTCAACCAGCCCCTTTTGAACTCCCATGTCACATCAACACAACCACGGATACCTATGGCCACTTTCTCACGTCGTACTCAGAAGCCTTCCGACCAGGGCTTTGTCAAACACCCTTTGTTCCAACCAAGCAAGGTAATTATCACCATATCAAGATGACGAAGGCCCCAGTGGTTGGACCTGGATCATTTAGAAGCTGCTAAACAAATGTTCACCAAACTGGAAAAAGTGTGTCCTTATCAAAAGGCCTCAAGCACATGGTTGTGACCCTTATATATCATCCAGAAGAAGGATGTTTCCCTTCACCCTTGTGGGATTACAGGCTTCTGAACATGCAGAAAGAACTGGATCGTTACCCTCTCCCCAACACCACTACCATTCCACCTACTTGCTCAAATCAAAGGTATTCTGTACTCTCAACCCCCTGAAGGGCTAGTATCAGGTGCCCATGAACCAAATACCGACATCACCACCCACTTCAGCACATACACGTTCATTTACTGCCCTTCTGCATATGTTATGTGGGTGACCTATTTGTGTTCACTTTCTCTAAAGAGGGACACCTCTATCACATACACATCCACCAATCTCTACCGTCAGTAACAAACTGGCCTTCTAGTCCGTTATGACAAGTGCTCCTTTGACGCCAATGAAGTGTCATTCTTAAAGCACAGCATCTCTGAGAAGATATCAGCTGCTTAGAGCTTCCCCACTCCTTTGACTGTAAAAGCACTTCAAGAATTCTTTGGCCTAATTTATCATGATGAACCATTCTTTTCAACCTTCACTTCAACTTTTGCCGCCTCTACTCTTTCCTAAAGGGCAAGGCAAAAGACCCCCTACAATGATCAGTTTCCTGTAATGGGAAGAATGCCCTATAAACTGCCTCTGCTCTCACTTTTCCCATGCCTTTGCCTCCTCTCTCTTTCTCCATCGATGCCAATGACATCACTATTGGTGAGGTACTTGAGTAGGTGGTCAATCGATGTTCATTTGGTACGGCATTACTAAGGATGCTAAGGATTAGGTCCATGCTGTTACTTCATGGTAAAGTTCATAGGTACATTGACACACGGATTCAGAGTGAGTACCTTTCTACAACCGTAGCGTTGTTTTGCCCACATTCACGTATACATAGTAGCCCTGCTACACAAATCATAAGGACACCATGATCTGTTTACCATCATTGACTACTCCAATCGATTACCTGAAGCTATTCCCGTGCAAACTGCACCATCCACCTCAATCTCAGGTGGATAGTCAGATTTGGTATCCCTGAGCATATTGCTTCTAACAGGTGAGGCACTTTTACCTCTATATTGTGAAAATCAATAGTAAACTTCTTGGGAATCACCATAGATCAAAACCCGCTGACAACCCTTTAACCAATGGAATAATTAAAAGCTTTCATCTCACTATCAAAGCACCTTTGATGTGTCGCAGCAATAACTCCAACGTGATTACTTAGCTTTCCTGTGTCCTCCTGGGATTAAGGACCAGTCCTAAGGACGTCGTGGATGTCTTTGCAGCTGAAAAGATATATATTAACTCGTTAGTGGTCCCTACGAAATTATTTTTCCCGTCTGTAACCTCCTCCAACAATCTAAGCTGCTAGCAAAACAACCCGTACCGAAAGATTTAAACACCAGAATAAAGCTCTTTTCCTCATTATCCATCACAAGCCGAATGCTTCTTGATCAACATTATTTGCAAAGAAGACTGGCTCTTCACTGATTACCTAAAACCTGTGTATCTTCTGCAAGATGACCCCTATACAGTTTGCCTCCGGGCCATTGTGCCTTATTTTATGGGGGAGCCATATAAATCACGTATATTTCGTACTCGCTCATACATTGTAATACAATTGCTCTATCTCTCTCTCTCTCGTGCTGATAATAAAAAACATGTTTGAGCTCGTCATTTCATGTTTTCTGTTCATTATTTCATGTCCTTGTTATCCTCAACTATTTTTGCATAAGCTTGATATGTCACTTGAATAAACCAGTCATGTCCAACCCATCTGCCACAAAAACACTAAACAGTATTTCAGTAACTAGTCAAAGCAAGATAAGATTTTTTGCTATTGCAATTTTGGTAACTAAACTAAAGGCACCGAAACATTGAAAATGTAATAACAATACCTTGTTTCACTTTATTCTTCCACCAAATGCATAGGGCACTGTTGGGTTACCCATATATTTTCTATGAGGAAGTCAACATAAAAGGCACTATATATAAAAAGTATATTTTCTTATCGACCTTTATACGGGGGACTCCATTGTTTTTAGATATTTTAGGGATTAATATTTTCTTTCAGTCTATAGTACTGAAAATAAATAGTGCTTAAATTCAATAGAAAAATAGAAAGGATACCGGAGTCAATTTGATTTAACTAAGGATCTCATGGAAAAAAAAGTGATATGAGATACCTTGGAATTTTATATAAGCAATCAGAATCAGTAATCTATCTCTGCTAGTTTGATGTGTGCATTTGATTGTGTGGGGGATGGGGACTAGGGATGGGTGTGTGTGTGTGTGTGTGTGTGTGTGTGTGTGTGTGTGTATTACGAGAGAGAGAGAGAGAGAGAGAGAGAGAGAGAGAGAGAGAGAGAGAGAGAGAGAGGTGGGGTGGTTTGAGTGTCATATTAAATATGTGTTCATATTTCCTACCAATGGATTCAATAGCAAATAGTACAAAATAGTTGAAGATTTGCTACTTATAATTTGTTTCTCTAGTTGGATCAATGAATCTTGTCAATCTGTTTCCAGGGATACCACCTCACTCATTGCACGTATAGTACAGTAGCTTAAGCCATGCACCGTGAAACAAAGGAATTCAGCTTTGGCATCACGAACGCTTTCTATTATCAAGAGTGAAATTCGTTTCCTTCCTTCCATGATACGAAAACCATCCAAAAGCCAATTGCCTATTCACCGATAGTGTCTGAGGACCAACAAAAGAAAGCCTTCGGGTAAATCGTGCATATCCTAATGTTCATCAGCCTCTCGAAGCGCGTTTATCTTGGGGAACACAAGAAAAATCGGGTGACATGTTTCGCCGGATAATCTAAAATTAATGGTCCTGGGGCCCAAGAAAGTTTCAATTAAATTAGCTTTCTATTTTATTTTTCCCATCATTTCTTTATTATTTCCTTACCAGTGAACGTGATCTGTGAAACATAACGACAAAATATTTATATAGATATGCACACCCACCACTAAGGCAATACTACTCTCTCTCCACTTACCCTATGTACGGCGAGAAGTGAATGTTATCTTATTTATTTATATATATATATATATATATATATATATATATATATATATATATATATATATATATATATATATATATATATATATATACATATATATATATATATATATATATATATATATATATATATATATATATATATATATATATATATATATATATATATATATTCAGACATTAGCTCTTTACTATATACATGATTTTCTTCAAAAACTCTATTACCATTTCTCTGTGTTGAATCTTGTTGTACAAAGTTTATTAGACGTAACATAGGCGTGTGAGGAGATGATGATGATTCCATAAAATATATGAGACTATAAATGGTTTTATTTACTTTGGAATTAGGAATCAGTGGCAATATGTACATTGAAGTAAGTGGAACCAAAGAAATGACGAATATAACCTCGATATATGCTACAAATCAGTTGATAAAAGAAACTACCACTGCACATAATTGAACTTCCTAAATGAGTCAGTAATAACTTTTGTAATTAGTTATGAAGCTGAACATAGCAAAGAAATAATCTATAAAAAAAAAGGTCTTATAGAATAACTAGAAGAAAACAAGATAAGAAGCAAATCTAAGTTTCAATTCATATGTTTGCCATGGAGTATGCACTGATTCATTGTCCGAGTAATCTGAAATTGAAGATGAGTCCAGTCTTCTGCTCTATCAGAAGTGATATTAGCAAAACCCAAATGCAGTTAGTTACAAAGAATGCTTCATAAATCAATAGTTTTGAAATTTCATAGAAAAAAAAATATTTAGCATAACTAAACCTATATGTGATGAAATTTTGGTAACAATTTTAGTAACTGGTGGCAATTTTAGTAACTGATGGCTTTGTTATTACCAGCAACTATAATGAAAGTAGATTACATCGGCAGTCCCATTAGCCAAATCCCTGGGACGAAGAGAGATTTCACCTAATTTTATTTTCATATTTATTTTTAGACTCCGTTACGAGTGCGACATTCGTATCTCCGCAGCAAAAAAAGAAGAACGGAACCTTTTTGTCAGGATAAGGGAGAGGAAATTATTTTATTGAACTTTTTATAATGCCAGAGATAGACTATATTTTAACAATGAAGTCGAATGAATTATATTATACTAAAATTTAACTAATCATAAAATGATGAAGCGCCCAGATAAGCTGATGGAAGAAGCGGCCTCAAATTTTAGTTGGAATCTGTAGTATATAAGAAATAAGAGAACAATTTGATAGTTTAGCCAAAAAAAAAAAGAAAAAGAAAATAGATAGAAGAAATAACAAACAGGAAACGATTAGAATATGATGATATAAATGAGACTAAA
>NC_090760.1:43148396-43153396 GCF_036898095.1 Palaemon carinicauda | reverse complement strand
ATACCGATGGTTCAGCGATAACTTGTAAGATTTGGTGATAGAACTAGGTGCATGTTGTAATTAAACACAAGTTTTAGGTAATGACAAACTATACTTTGAGTGTTCATGTAATGCTGATGCCTGCAGCTGCTTCATCAGCGCCATCAATGCCATCCGTGAATAGGTATAAAATATTTAAACAGAATTTTGGAGAGGTTGACAACAATTATGTAACATGTTAACACTTGAAAGGCCAAGGACCTGCACCTACCATTAACGGCCAAGCAGTCATGTTGACTGCTTGTATAGAAAACTATCTAATTACCCAATAAAACTAGTTTATTAGTTCTGTTGCTACTTTATGCCAGTTAGTATACCATTTGCATTGAAATCAAGGAGGAATTACATGTTAAGGCTATGCTTAAATATATGGTTTTACAAAGTTTTTCCATTCTAGATAACTATTGGAATGAAAATAAAAATTCATTTTTTTTTTGTTTCTTTATTGTGCTTTCTTTATACGATTACATTTTCATAAAAAAAATAAAGTTTTTCCATTTCTTCCTCTAAATGAAAATGTACAATAATAGCAAAAAGTGATAAAAATTCAAAGCAAATAAAAATTATATATTATGGGAAACGTTCTCAAAATTGTAAATTCAGATGTTACTTGGTATTAGCCAAACAACTTGTAAAATAAACATCCATATTGATTTGGGGAAATGTTTTTGCTGATTTGATATGACAGAATTTGAATATTAGGTCTGTGATGAATAACATTTATATCCTCACTTCTTGCACAATTTACAAAATACAATTTGTTTAGTTACAGCAGTGCATTTTCCATACACATATTTCTCACATTTTTTGCAGATCATCACGGTTTTGTTGTTTTTAGCACAGGCGGATTTGGCATTGCTTCCGTTTCTTATTTGGTGTTCTACTCTCCTCTACCAAAATCTCATCAGAATCTTCGGCACTTTCTGCCAACTCTAGATTTTTCAAAGACTATGCCAATTCCTCTGCTAATCAAAGATTAAAATCATGACGGCTTAGTTTTTCTCCTGTGGCCTCTGAATACAATATCCATGCATTTATACTTGCAAGATCAAGAATATTGTAAAATACATGGACAGGCCAACGTCTGGAAGGGCACCTTGTGGAATAATTATGTGCCATTTGGTCAAGTACGTCTACTCCAAATTTTGTTGCTTTGTAATACACAACAGTTTCTGGCTTTTTCTTCTGTCCATCTCCTATTGAAACAGTGCGATGAAGTGAACTGAGTATAAAGACTGTCTTGTTTTTCTTACTTTGGTTTATTGCCAAGGTCGTATCCTTATTCTTCAGCAGAAGTGTATCATGCAGTTGACCTTTCCATGACTTCATTTGAGATGGAATTTCTCTACGGGCTTTATTCATTGTGTCAAAATGCTGGTGTTTTTTGCTTTCAGATGTTCAGGTAACTGAAGCGATGTGAAGAAATGGTCAGTTGTGACATTTCTACTTTTCCCAGTGAATGGTTCCATTAGTCTTAGTACAACATGAGTTGATAAAGGCTGATTTGCTGGTCGAAATTCATCTTTTCCCAAGTAAGGAAAAGCATTTAGCATATGCTTTGATTCTGTATCAGCAGCAATCCAAAACTTTATTCCAAATTTGTCTGGTTTATGTCCCATATACAGTAGAAAAGGACATCGGCATTTTGAGGGAAAAAGTTGTTCATTTTTTGGCAGGTGTCTAATGAAGTTTGATCTCCACCCAGTAAAGACCTGATCACAGCCCAGGTAGCTGGTATGGGAGTGTCATTGTTCTGTAAGCCTCTGTATGTATGTTCATATGTTTACTTTACCTATAAAATGTAAAGAAACCTCTCTCAATAAATTAGTCCTCTGAAGAAGTATCACGAAACTAGTCAGGACTTAATCGTATATTTCGTATTTTCATTTTCCCTGTGGTTCTTCTGCATCTGAGCATCACTTTTTCCTGTGCTTTTTACGCATATATATATATATATATATATATATATATATATATATATATATATATATATATATATATATATATATATATATATATAGTGTGTGTGTGTGTGTATATAAAGAGCTGTTGATAATCATCAGAAACAGAATCGTATAATACGTTGATGATGACACTGATATATATATATATATATATATATATATATATTATATATATATATATATATATATATATATATATATATATATATATATACATAAGTATATATATCTCAGCTACATTGGAATGAAAATTGGAGTGATCATTTGCATTATATTTGCTCCCAAATATATAAAACGATTAAGATATCCCTTTTCGTTCGGACAAACCCTAGATCAATGATGATTGTAGACGTGCTAATTGAAAGGAGAGACAGATTATGTTCTTTGGAGAAGTAATACAGTAAATCAGACCTGACTTGGCATAGCTATACGCATCTAAAATCGTTTAGGTATCAATTGAAAATAAAATATAAGCTGATTGTAAAAAGAAATCTGTGCTTAAACCTAATGGCTGTCACTCACTGTCCGAAGGAAAGGTCAATAACTTTGGTGTATATGTTTAAGCGTGAAGTGTAATGAGAAATAAAATTTTCTTCAATCCTGTTCTCCTGAAGTGAAAAATAACTACTTCAGGTTTTTGGCCCAGTGAAATCTAAACATTTACTGGTCCTCAAGGCTTATAGAGGCGTGAAACCAAACTGTATTCTTTCTCTTCTCTCTCTCTCTCTCTCTCTCTCTCTCTCTCTCTCTCTCTCTCTCTCTCTCTCTCTCTCTCTCTCTCTCTCTCAAAAAGACGGGGGAATTCTTAGTTTTTATGGCATCTGTTATTTTTTTAAAGTTACGATGAACAGTTTTCTTTGCATTTAATGAAGAAATTATCATGTTATTCCATCAAGTAATTATGTGTGTGTGTGTGTGTGTGTGTGTGTGTGTGTGTGTGTGTGTGTGTGTGTGGAAGCTCTATCTTTGCTGATAGCAGCCATTACGTCCATATTGACGTGTGTGAACGCCTTTTGCCAGAAATGTAACTATCTGGTCCCTTGTTTGCGGTTTTGGTCCCACGAGGGGCTTGGGACAATTTTCCAGGGTGTATAAAAATCCCTTCATTGTGGTTAAGAAGCTCATAAGGAGGGCAACTTCCATATATAAATTTACGATCAGAATTTGATTTAAATTTATAAAAGCTATATATAATAATAATAATAATAATAATAATAATAATAATAATAATAATAATAATAATAATAATAATAATAATAATAATTATTATTATTCATTATTATTATCATTATTATTATTATTATTATTATTATTATTATTATTATTACGACGAGCTAAGCTACAACCGTTGCTGGAAAAGCAAGGTGCTATAATCCCTAGAGCTCCAACAGAGAAAATAGCCCAGCGAGGAAAGGAAACAAGAAAATAAATAAACCACAAGAGAAGTGTTGAACCATTGAAATAAAATATTTTAAGAACAGTAGCGACCGTAAATAAGATATTTCACATATAACCTGTAAAAACATGAAAAGACAAGCGGAAGAGAAATAAAATAAAACAGCCTACTAGAGTGTATCCTCAAAGCAAGAGGACTCTGATCCAAGACAGTGAAAGACCATTTTACAGGGGCTATGGCACTACCCAAGACAAGAAGACAATGGTTAGATTTTGAAATGACATTCACCTAGAGACCTAGAAAGTGCTGGGAAAATAACAAAGACATTTGAAGATTATTAGTATTTTTTTTCTTTTTTTTTTTTTTTGAGAAAAAATATTCAAATCGTTCATAGTACTTTATTTTTTGAGCTATTGTAATGAAACTTTCGGGAAAAATATACAATGAAAAAGATCTCTTAGAGCTATTTTTTCGACAATAAAAAAGGGAAAAATTTATATGAATATTTAAAAATTTTTCGTCATTATAAAGATAAACTCTAAACTCATAGGCTTTATTTATCATTTCTGAAAAATCTAACACAAGCAAGAAATACCACATTTCTTCATTAAAATGGTATATTTATCTTCAATATTGATCTTCAAATAAGGTTATATGCGTTTGAATAAGAAACAAATATTCGTCCAAGAAAAAAGGCCTATGTTACAATTTAGAGAAACGAGGGCTTTGGTTTTTTATATATGTTATATATCCATAATTTTTTCTAATATTTTGCCGTACAACTTGTCACCGTGATAGATAGGAGGTCATAGATGACTTTGTGTGAATTTATTCATTTTCTTTGATATAAAAGATATTCGTCTAAATTTAAGGAAAAAGCCCCCTTCTTAATGCTGCCTTTGGCTGCCAATGATTTCTATCGTGTTTTTAAGCTGAAGCAGATATAAGTAACTAGGTCTTTGCTTAGCATAATTATTGAGTTTTTAGCAATAGCATACAGAGTAATAGTTGAGGAGTACCATAGTGAGTAAAGGAATGTATTATCTGGTGTTCTTTAAGAGGGTGTTTTGGTTTATTACTTTTCAGATTGTATACACATGTCATCTACTCTTGACTAGAAAACAAGTTTGTTGCCTATGCAGATACAGCTACTCTCTTAAAAGCAATTTCACCTTAGGAATATAGATTTACACTGAGTTCCTTAATAGGGATTTAGCTAGAATTGACGCTTTAAACAAATTATGATGAATGAAATAACATTGTAAGTAGGTCAATTGAATTTTTTTTTATGAAAATGGCCCTATATATATATATATATATATATATATATATATATATATATATATATATATATATATATATATATATATATATATATATATATATATATATATGTATATATATATATATATATATATATATATATATATATATATATATATATATATATATATATATGTGTATATATATATATATATATATGTATATATATATATATATATATATATATATATATATATATATATATATTTAGGTTTATGAGAGAGAGAGAGAGAGAGAGAGAGAGAGAGAGAGAGAGAGAGAGAGAGAGAGAGATACAC
>NC_090760.1:43128396-43143396 GCF_036898095.1 Palaemon carinicauda | reverse complement strand
TTAGTTCATTATGCATGTTGCATAAGATTTTTCATAACTCTGACCATCCTTTACATTCAGATCTCCCGGGACAATTCTATCCTGTTCGTAATACTAGGTAAGCAGTTAATTCTAATAGCCAGGCCTTCTCCATCCTGAGGCTCAATACTATGCAGTACTCCAGAAGTTTTATTCCAGCTGTTACCAAGTTGTGGAATGATCTTCCTAATCGGGTAGTTGAATCAGTAGAACTTCAAAAGTTCAAAGTTGGAGCAAATGCTTTTTTGTTGAGCAGGCGGACATGAGTCTTTTATAGTTTATATATGACATATTTGTTTTTGACGTTGTTAATAGTTTATATATGACATATCTGTTTTGACGTTGTTGCCTTTTTTAGAATGATTTATTGTTAATTTGTTCTCTTCATTTATTTATTTCCTTTCCTCACTGGGCTATTTTTCCCTGTTGGGGCCCTTGGGCTTGTAGCATCTTGCTTTTCCTACTAGGGGTTGTAGCTTGGATAATAATAATAATAATAATAATAATAATCCATATGTTAGCTTTAAGAGCCGACAGGAACAGAAAACGGGAATTTTACTTCAAATATAGATATAGATTTCTCGAATTTCATTGAGAAATTTTGATTTCAATTTCTCTTCTGCAAGAATTGGCCGCTTTCCACGTGATATTAAACTTTTTAATTTTCAAGTATTTGCTTATGATTTATATTTATACATATATATATATATATATATATATATATATATATATATATATATATATATATATATATATATATATATATATATATATATCTCGCCGAATTAAGGTCCTACACATGTCCTTCCACTTGCGTCTTTTTATGGTCTTTCTCTGCCAGTACACACCCGCAATTGTTTCTTCCTTCGTCTGCTTCTTTTACAATCCCTAGAGTTTCTCTCATAATTCTTATTTGTTGTATCTGAGCGTTTTCTTTGAACTTTTTCTCAGTTTTACTCATATTCATTTTCACTACTACATTTCTACTTTTTTTCTATTAAAATCTGCTATGATATTTTGTAATTCCTCCCAGGTTTCACTAAACACAATTATAGCATCTGTAAATCTTAATTTGTAAAGGTATTTTCCATTAATATTAATTATTACATTTTCCTTCACAATCGGAATTTTCTTACTAACTTTGTGTAGTTTCTGGATTGTTGTACCCTCTGCATATTCATCTTCTAGCATTTTAACACAAGATTGGTGTGCTCAAACATATACTAATATGGGCATCACTGTTATCGGTAGAGAGAAAGTGAGGAGCGTATAGCTTGGGGAAGGTGAGAGCAGCAGCAGTTGATAGGACATTCTTTGTGTTCCCAAGTGGAACCCCGTGTCAGGTCTTTGGCTTGGCCTTTCATATCACCGAGAGAGGAGAAAACCTTAGTTTTGTTCAAGTAGACTGCCTAGACGTCTATAATCTCCACAAGTGTAATGGGAGCTCTCCTTCTTCAGGATTATGTGTAGGGATGACGACCATGGGCTTGAGGTCTTTTAGCAAAATCCCATTTCTTCAAATTCAGGGAATTTTTGTTTTATGGCTGCCAAATGATCCGAGGCCTGGCCCCGAAATATGCCTTACACAGGGAATCCTCTTGTCTTGGTATGGTGATAAATACTGTGCTCAGAGGGAAGCTATGGGATTTTTTATGGAAGACTTCCGGGTACGACACGAAGAGGTGGATGTAGACATCCTTGAGTGCTTTGATACGATGAGCACGATCAGGCATATTAGAAAAGATTAGTGGTAGGAGAAGCCACAGCCTCAAGCGATAGCCTACTTTCAAGTTTTTAGGCCACTGATAACCTTTCACACATTTCTTCCCAGCAGCTCCGAGTCTGTAGTTGTAGAGGTCATTGGTTGGTGTGTGAGCAAGTGGTGACACATGAGTGGTGGGTGGCTTTTTTGCCACTCCAGCAGTTCATGGGGCCGGCGTCTATGTCCTACCGCATTCACGTCATATGCAGTCGATACTGATTACTTGTCCTCTTCGTCAGGAGTGAAGGTATTGCTGGATATCTTGAGGGTGGTGAAACGGCTGTCCATAATAGCACCGACTTTGTTCATGAAGTCTTTCATGGGCAAAAAATTGTCATTAAGGATGGTGACGCATACAGGTTCAGGTAGGCTTCGTACCCAAATGACACGAAGTAGGTTCACTTCAAGAAGAGAGCCGTCTGTTCCAGGTTGCAGGCAAGGGATACTGCTCATTTCCCTGATGTTGCCCGAAGCTTTTTGGTCCCCCCAGTTTAGCTATATGGACGGCTGGCGATGGTGAGTACTACACCAGGAGATAAGTTCTTGGGCTGTCATAAGCTATTGGGACATCCCCTTGGTTTCCAAGCCAGTCTGAGATTTCTGGAAAGTTTCCTCGGGGATCAATGAAAGGACATAGTCTGCTTTGGTGCTAAAGTGAGTCAAGCACTTAATACGAAACTGAACCTCAGCGTGTTGAAACATGGCAAATGCCGCTGTACTTGCGAAGTGTGGTAGTTTCATGGATGTTGCGTGGAAAAAAAAAAGAGATAGGGTTGGCGGTGGGCATCATCAAACAGTAGTGCCCTACACTGAGGTGGAGGGCGGGATGGAGCTGGTCCTCAGGCGGTCACCAATTGTGCAAGGTGGCTATTAAGTACAAACAGAGAGGCGAAGGTGAATGCAAGTGAAGTTTATTCAATAAGAGTTTATATACATACAGTTGGGAGCTAGATTGCCAAAAACATCAATGACTATGAAACATGTAAGGGCAAGCTGAATCAAGTTTCTATTATCCCATTTTGGTTTATAAAAGAAAGCCTTGTAAATGTTAATGATAAGACGTATGATACTCCCTGTAATAAATGTAACTACCTCTGTTAAGGAAAAAGAAACTAAGACAAGAATAGAATTATACAACAGCAAAAACAATTTAACATCGGTTCGTATAAGATACTCCAACATCCCTTTTCCTTAGCATTTTATCTATATCCAATTACTGATTCTATTCTCAAATTTTCATTCTCACTACTTATTTTGCTTATTATTTTACAAAGACCCATTCCTAATTATAATTAATAATAGCATCTTGTTTGCCTTTGTTACCTTGACGTGAGACTGCTGGGGAAGAGTTAATACAGACTCAAAGAAGTGTTTGTATTGTAACAGCTAAGTATTTGCAAACAATTAAGAGGAACACCTAACATATATATATATATATATATATATATATATATATATATATATATATATATATATATATATATATATATATATGTGTGTGTGTGTGTGTGTGTGTGTGTGTGTGTGTGTGTATCATCATCATCATCATCATCATTCTCTCCTCCTACGCCTATTGATGCAAAGGGGCTCGGTTAGATTTCGCCAGTCGTCTCTATCCTGAGCTTTCAAATCAATACTTCTTCATTCATCATCCCCTAATTCACGCTTCATATTCCTCACCCATGTTGGCCTGGGTCTTCCAATTCTTCTGATACCTTGTGGAATCCAGATAAAAGTTTGGATAACTAATCTCTTTTGGGAAGTATGAAGAGCATACACAAACCATCTTCATCTACCTTTTACCATGATATCATTCACATATGGTACTCGAGTAATCTATCTTATAGTTTCATTTCTAATCCTGTCCTGCCAATTAACTCCTAATAATTTTCTGAGGGATTTGTTCTCAAACCTACATAATCTGTTAGAGACTCTTTCTTGTCATACCACGGCTCATGCCAATACAGTAACACTGATCTCACTAAGCTGATATATAGCCTGTTTTTTATATGTAATTTTCTGGTGATATGATTTGAAAATTTTACTTAACCTAGCCATTATCTCATTTTTATTTTTAATCTTTCATCAAACTCTAACTCTAAAGTTGCTGTATTGGATATTGCTTCTAAATATTTAAATGATTCCACACTAATAATCCTTTTTCCTTACAAAGATATTACAGCTTCCATTGCATATTCTGTTGTCATTCTCTCTGCCTTTCTTCTATTGATCTTAAGCCCAATGTCATGTGATATTTCATGCATTCTGGTAAGCAAACTTCGCAAGTCCTGCTGTGTTTTACAAATAAGGACAGCGTCATCAGCATACTCTATTTCAGCTAATTTCTTGTTACCAATCCCGTTCAATCCTTTTCCATCATCTCCTAGTTTTTAAGGATTACGAAATCCATGAGGAGGATAAAGTAAAGAGGTATTAACACATTCCTTAGGAGTATTCCACAAAATTGGCCGGTGAACACTATTAAAGGCTTTTTCATAGTCCACATATGCTATTAAAGTGAATTTCTATATTCTACATACCATTGTACCATATGTATTAGAATGAAAATCTGGTCAGTACATGACAACTGACGTAGGTGTGATACCTCTGTATTTATTGCATTCAGTCAGAGCTCATGTTTTTCCATTTTCACAAACACTCCCATTCATCAGGTTTTGCCTCATCATGCCATACAGTAAAGAATAATTTTGTAAATATTCTGGGAGTCACTTCATTTTTGCCCAGTATCATCTCAGCAGTTATTCCATTGTATCCAAAGGCTTTCCATCTCTTCGGTTTTTTAATGATAGATTTGACTTTCAACACACTGAATTCTTTCATGGGCACACCAAGGTCCTCCTCTGTTTCAGGAATATAAATCAAATTATAACCCCCCCCCCTGCTTTATATCTCCTATTCCTGACCTCATTAAAGTGTTTCATCCAACATTGCCTTTCTTTTTATTCTGTTGTTATGACAGAGTCATCTCTCTTTTTGATGGGCATATGATTCTTCTTTGCCCCAGTACAGATTTCATTAATAATTTTATGAGCAATTCTTATACCATAGATACTCCCATAATTCATAATTGTGTATGCCTCCTCTGCTTTCCTATCTAAATATTCTCGCCAGCTATTCATGGCTTTCCTATTGACTCCAATATCAATACTGGAATACTTAGCATGCTCTACATTGTAATCTCAATTAATTCCTGGAAAACCTTCAACAATCAATTTCTCCGTTTGTCTCCTTTTTATAGTATCCTAAGTATCATTTGATAGCCATGGGGTTCTCCTTGTAACTGCAGGTCTCAAAAACTTCAATTCCACTTGATTGATATATGTTTTTAATATCACACCATTCTTCATTGATTGTCTTTTCATCGTCTCTTAAAATCTCTAACTACGCAAATCGATTCCCATATTGAATTGCAAAGGTTTCTCTATGCTCATCTTCTAGAAGCTTAGTTGTATCAAACCTAGGTATTCCATCTGCATTTCTGTAGGGTGCCTTCAGTTTTAATTTCAGTGCGCCATAGGAGCTGTAGATCACTACCAATATCTGCACCTCTACACCTTCTATTTCTTAGTCTTCCTTGTCTCTTTATTAATCGCTATTGTATTTTTGTAATTGTCACATTGTGATATCCGTGTATATTTGTGGATATTTTGGTGCTAGAAAAGGGTACCTCCAATAACGATATTGTTTGTCGAACAAAAACTCATAAAATGGGCCCAATTATCATTTGCAACTTTGCCAAGGCTGCTACTTCTATATATATATATATATATATATATATATATATATATATATATATATATATATATATATATATGTGTGTGTGTGTGTGTGTGTGTGTGTGTATGTGTGTGTGTGTGTAAATATGAACCAGAAGGGCATTTATTTCCGAATTCTATTTTGGAAATATATATCCCCTGGAATTCATTTTATGGTAATAGCGTCTGGCCGGGCAGAGATTCAAACCTCTGCCTATTCAGCCGAAAACCATGCCTGTGAGTACTCTACCAACTGAGCCTTCAAGAGAGATATAAGTTTATGACAAGTCACCGTACATTTCCTGTCGAATTCTGGAATCTGTTCATAGACTTAAGATAAACCCATCACCATGATAGCTGAATTGTGAGTTTGCAACACGTGGTTATTTTAAGATGAATAAATATCACTAACACTCGTGATTTCAATCAATGTAAATATCAACCAACAAAAGCATCTAATACCGAATTCTATCTTGGGAATATATATCCACTGGTATTCATTTTATGGTAATAGCTTCTGACCCGGCAGAGATTCGAACTCATGCCTATTCAGCCGAAAAACATGCCTACGAGGACTCTATCCTTCAGCCACCTGTCTGTGAGGACAAGGTAATTAATAATTGATTTTGTTGAACGAGAAAATACAGAAACGGGAAAAAAAAAAAAAAAAAAAAAAAAAAAAAAAAAAAAAAAAAAAAAAAAAAAACTTCAAATATATAAGAAAAGAGAGATAAAAATTTACCAATATGATCTTTTTAGCATCTTTTATTCTTTATAAGGAAATGCTTTTTGACATCGGAGAACGAAGAATATTTAATATTTTTTTTCTTCATCTCTTGAGGTGGCCAGGTGGTAGCGTCCATGCCTGGTGATTGCCGTACTGGGATTCGAATTCCACTCAAACTCGTCGGTTCATTTGGCCGCTGCAACCTCACCGTCCTTGTGAGCTAAGTATGGCGTGTTTGGTGGAGCCTATAGGTCCATCTGCTGAGTCATCAGCAGCCATTGCCTGGCCTCTCCTTGGTCGTAGCTTGGGTGGAGAGGGGGCTTGGGGGTTGTACATCATATGGTCAGTATTTAGGGCATTGACCTGTTTGTTAGGGCAATGTCACTGTCCCTTGCCTCTGCCATTCATGAGCGGCCTTTAACACTCTAAACAATATAACAAACACAGATTGAAAAGCTGTTTCAAGGTCATTTTTTTCGAACATGAAATAATGGATGAAAGATATTATAGTCAAACGCTGAAAGAAGTATAGCGAGTATTAGTATATATCATTGAATATGTACCATAAAACCTATTGAACCCATTTCCTGGTTTTATTTTGTAGAGGCCAGAATAATTTAAAACGAGATAGCTTTCATAACAGCGTGAATTCCAATACTCATCACTGTCTGCCATATATAGATGGAGAAATGATAACTAACAAACGCACAAACACACACACATCCACACACACGCGCGCGCATTCATATTCGTGGATTTCTGAGACCCAAAAAAGTCTCCTTGGTCGGTACTTGGCATCTTGAACTTCCATTACTCTGATGATATAAACTCACTCCTCATTGATAGAGCTAAAATGCTCATCATTCCTATCGTCGTTGGGAAGGGAGAAGGGCACTTCACTGGAGGTGTTGAGAGAGAGGGCTTGTGCTCTTGGATGGGAAGGAATTCCATAAATGAGATTCGGTTCTTATCTCCATTTTATATGGGATTTTGGTATTCGATGAAATTGATTTCGATTTCTGCTAAGTGTTCTATTATGATGTTGATTGAAATGATTGAAAATATCTCCAATACTTCTATTATTATTATTATTATTATTATTATTATTATTATTATTATTATTATTAAAGGCTAAATACTTGGCATTTTTCACTGAAATAAAATCAATTATCACTTATGATAAAGACATATTTCTCTTTAACTTTATTATTATTATTATTAAAGGCTAAATACTTGGCGTTTTTCACTGAAATAAAATCAATTATCACCTATGATAATGACATATTTCTCTTTAACTTTCAGGAGTGACAAAATCAAGGAACAGGGCTATGTCCTAGAGACCAACCATATAAATCCTTGTATGGTCAGCACCTGAGCCCCATCGTCACCCAAGTTAAGATTAAAAGCAATAATGAAAATAAAAGCCATCGCCAGGAATGGGAAGGTCTGAACTTGGATGATGAAAGGGGATAGTGCAAGAGATTTCAGAGATAACTTTGAAAGACAGAAAGGTGATATGTAAATGGAATATCAGAATCGTCTGAAGAGATATTAGATGCTATGCGAGAGATTGTAGTACCAGCAGCAGCATAGGTGTGTGGGAGGACAATTGGTATGTTGGTGGAATCAAAAGGTTCCAACATATATAAATAAAAAGTATATAAATAGAAGAGGATAAAAAGAAGATGAAAATTACCAAACAACAGAAAATTATAGCTAGACAAGTATGGAAACAAATATAGGTCGCTCTTAAAGGGAGAAGCCAAGAGAGATTGCCATGAGACGATGGGATCACCGGGATAGAAAATATAATCTACAAAATTGCAAAATCAAGAAGAAAAGTCATGTTGAATGTAGAAGAATTTTGTATTATTAAAAACGGAAATGGAAATATCTTATTTGAGGAAGAGAAAACAAAGAGAAGATGGAAAGACAATTTTTCACAGTTATCATATACTAAAAATTGGTGTAGAACAAAAAACTGATTCTCCAGTAGATAAGCAAGAGAGAGAGAGAGAGAGAGAGAGAGAGAGAGAGAGAGAGAGAGAGAGAGAGAGAGAGAGAGAGAAATCAAGAATGTTTTGAAGAACAGAGAAGTAAATAAAGCTGCATAACAGTCAGACATCAGAACATGAATGATTATGGCATTGGGAAATATAGGGGAAGAAGTGGGTGCAAACACTATTGGAAAAGATATGAGATACAGACGAAATACCAGAAGTCTGTGAAGACAATTGGAAAAAGAAATTTCTTAAACAAAAAGAAGACATGCTAAACAGTGGGAGCTAAAGAGGAATGAAGCTTTTGAAGCCTGTATTCAAGATACTAGAAAAAATCGTAGAAAGAAGGCTGAGATTTGATAAATAAACATAAGCAGCATTTTGGTTTTATGTAAGGAGAAAACACAGGGGATGATATTTTTATAATAAAATAAGTCCAGAAAAAGTATCTAGAAGGAAATAAGGCAGTATACACGTGTATAGTGAATCATGAAAAAGTGTATGACGAGGAAGAAAAAAAGTTTAGTCTACTGGTTTTTAAGAAGTTGGCAAGATTAATGAGGATGGATTATGTGGTAGAAAGACCCATTGTAAAGACAAATTATGGGGAGACAGACACTTTCCCTATGAAGGTTGGCATCCGTCCTTCTAAATGCATTCTTGGTCTTCGCCATTAAAAAAAACTCTGACACCCGAGCTAAGGGACAGAGAAAAAAGGAAACTGATGTTTGTATGATTTGTGATTATGGAAAAATCAGAACTTCAAAAAAGGGTTTTAGCATGGAGAAAATTCTTAGAAAGAAGAGAACATTAGGGAGGCAGAGGTAATAAATACCAGTTAAAAAGAAAATTAAGTAATCAGTCAAGTGGAGGAAGGTAAAGTGCTAAAACAGAACAATGTTTTCAACTACTTATGATGAATCACACAGAGGAGATAGGTACTGAGGGAGCAATGAGACAGAGTTAAAGAAGCATAACGAAAATGGCGAGAAGCAACAACGTTTCTTTTAGACAAGGAAATGCAATGTAGGCTTAAAATTAAGAAACAAAAAAAAAGGCAGTTATCAAGCCCAAGGTATTCCTTGGGTAGAATTTTGGACTGTTCAGATTAAAGAGCAGGAACGGTAGGACAGGCTCATAATGACGATGGTGAGATTGCTTGGTAGAATACCCCCAGTGCAAAGGAGTCAATATATAAGGACAATATTTAGTATATGTAATGTAAAAGAGAATGCGATGGAAACTTTTCTGAAAAAATATGGCTATGTAATAAGAAGAAAGGTGGAACGAATCAAGAACGCTAAATTGAGAGCTGGGCTTGAGGATGCATAAGCAGATCAGCTGCATAGATGTGATGAGGAAGGATATTGGTGCTGTAGTATTTGAGAAAAATGCAAGCACAAGAAACATATGGAAAAAGTTGACTCGAGCAGCTCGATTTACTGTATAGCGGTATTAATAAGATTGAAACAACAATATTCGCCGACAAGCATCAAGAAGTAATCTTCTGAACGAGCTGGCCAATTATTAGAGAGGCTTTTATTCTTTCGAGACTCTTCAACGGGGACACACTTTTAGCACACGATGGAGAGACGTTTGAAATTGAAATATGTATTTTTCTAATACATTAGACTTTTCTTTTCACTGATTATTATTTTCCCCTAACTTTCCTGTTTGGGGACTCTTGTTTCTACCTATTAGTGATAAAAACTTTCTTAATTCTGGATAATTTTCGAAACGAAATGTTTCGAGTTTGGCATTCAGGAACTATTTCTAGGTTTTATTGCCTTTACTTTCGAGCCTTTATATCCTTAATCTGCTCTCGCCGTACAAAAAATCTGACATAAATCTACAGTATGTGACTTTCTTGCTCAATATATATCGTACCTAATTGGATATTGGATACGTAAAAAAATTATCTCCCCCTCTCTCTCTCTCTCTCTCTCTCTCTCTCTCTCTCTCTCTCTCTCTCTCTGCTAAGTTTCCTTTTTGGGATTTTCGTAGTACTATTCCCTTGTGGTAATATTGTTACATAGCCAGTAAGTAGATATTGAGCAGTTCTTTTAAGTCTTCATTATCCTCTGTGAATGTAATTTGTATTTTTGTCTCTTTTTGTTTCTTTTTTATGAAATACTTTGATTTCTGTGTTGGACTTTTTGGTATTGCAATATTTTGCACTTCAAATTCTAATAATAATCCTAATAATAAAAAAAATAACAATGATAATGATAATAACACGAGCATGTTAAAATTTGAGTGAACGCTTCTACGAATAAGGAATAGCTAATTGCTAATTACCGTTGATAAGAATTTGATTAATTTCTCGAGAGAGGCGATCGCACATTACCCAGAGAGAGAGAGAGAGAGAGAGAGAGAGAGAGAGAGAGAGAGAGAGAGAGAGAGAGAGAGAGAGAGAGTATATTTAAAGGAATGGCTAAAGGCAATGCAATTTTCAAAAAAATTGATCATATCTAAGAATGACTAACATTACATCTAGGATCACTAGAGTGTTTCATTCGAAGGTAAAATATTATTAATCTTTTACATTGGATCCTCATCTGGTGAAGGATAATCTTTTTCCTAATACTCGGGTTCATTCGCAATGTAAAATATTACTTTTGGATCTTGACAGAAGCTGAAAATAGGCGAATAATTCACTGAAATTAATTCCTCTCCACTTTGTTGTCATATAGATATTGAAAGCTGGATTCCGGTTCCGTTTTTTCTCATCTTTCTCCAACAGATAGGATTCAAATTTATTCAAATTTAAACTTTATTTGCCAGTATTATTCGCAGATTGTAAATTGCATATGTAATCATTAATGAAAAGGTAACAATATGTTTCCTATAAAATAAAAAACTCGTATTTGCTTCATTCTGTGACGTAAGCCTTTGTATAAAGGAATGATGATTGTTATTTTTCAATTCATTCCGATCACTACTGCACTATTTGACCTTATTTTGGCTTTATCATGTAATTATTGATTAACGTGTTATGTATTTCCTTCTATATGTGAAGTTTTATCTAATATTTATTTCTAAATGATATTTTAGATGAAATGAAAATATGAAAGGAACATTTAAATAAAAATAGATATTCGGATCCCTAGAATGTTATGGAAAGGATAATGCAACATTGACAGGAACGTCACATCGCAAAGATAGAAAAGGAGCAGTGCTTACCTCTGGCATCTGCATGAGCTTGACAGAAAAGCGGTCTTAACCACTTGCTAAGCATTTTTTTTCATTTTCCAAATGAGTGACAAATTCACACTTATGTGGAATTTTCTTTGTCAAGTGATTCGAGGGTCAATTTTTTTTTTTGACATTTTATTTGGGGGGGGGGGTCAAGGATTCGAACCCCGGCACCGATAGAAATTTGCGAAATAAGTAATTGACCCTGATAGGTAATTCATCTCCATAAGTATCTAAAATTTAAATAGTTTTACTGTGTGTGTTTTTTAGCAGAGAGATATTCCATGTTGGCCAGCTTGTTTGTCTCTGTGACATTGAAGCCCAGCTCCCCTCCAGAGTATCATGACTCTACCTATGCATGTAGACTTACAAATAAATCAAAAAACTAAAATTTTGGAATAAAGTTCAGTTTAAATCCCCAGTAGGATGGCTCAACTGCATTGTTATACTTCCTAAATTATTAGCCATAGTATTTTGTATGAACCCTCTTATGCACCCAAGTAAACCAGAAAGACCAGATATAACGTAATATTCTCGGGGGAAATTTCAAGATGGATGCGAGGTCAGAACCCCAGCAATGGCGTCCCCAGTTTTTTTTTTCTTACCAAAAGTATTAGGTATAGATTTTTTTTTGGTAAACCTTTATATCTAAGTAACTCCTAAAAACCAAATCTGATCTTTAATTTCTAAGGCAAGGTTCAGTAATGTGTCATATTAAGTATGCTTTATAGTTATTGCTATAAAATCATATTGAAAAAAAAACTGCTGTTTGGCCGAGGTATATAAAGTGTGACAGGGAGTAAGAAGGTAACTGATATGCTCATCAGGTAAGGACATTCTGATAGCTATCCTGAAGTGGAGGAAATGGAAATAGAACTTACTCAACCAACTAAGGAAAGACAAATGCTGACACCTGCTGGAAAAATCTTCATACCGAATGAACTGGTGTCGTATTTCATAACTATTGTCGTTTAATGTAAACATTATATGAGAAATGTAATGTCCATGATAGAGTTGTGTTACACATCACACAGTGGCAGAATCTGCAGCAAACACAATATAATCAGTAAATAGGCAACCCAATATAAAGTTGAATAACCTTTTTTAGAGTGGTCAGACAACGGAAGAGAAGGAGTGAAAAAATGGCAAAGGAATATCGATGCCTCTAAACTAGATTGAAAACTAAAAAGGAAAAAACCCAAAAGCATTCCATCTACATTTTTGTCTCTTCAAAATAAGAGACGCACGATTTTTTTATTGGGGGTGGGTAGGCTGGGTGGAATGTTCCACAATGTTCCAAAAAATGTAAGTTTATATAAATTTGGGTATCTCCCTTAAATCGATGAATTCCATGCACTGCATGATGATGTTGCTGAAACACTGAAGTGCTATGAAGTGCAACAAAAATACCACACCAGCTACGCATGATTCAACCATACATAAAACAGCTACGACATTGCAAGCAGAGAAAATTACAACTTCTTCATCTATCGAAAAGTATTTCATATAGAAATTATATTATTTCGTCAATAGAAAAATACAGAACGAAGATGAGTCTGCTGGGTCGCATATTATGCACGAATCGTTTTTTCACTAGGGGATATCTGAAGGCATATATCAGAAGAAAATATATATGTAAATAAAAAAAAAATATATATATATATATATATACATATATATATATATATATATATATATACATATATATATATATATATATACATATGTGTGTATATATATTTATATATATACATATATATATATATATATATATATATATATATATATATATATATATATATATATATATATATATATATATATATATATATATATATATATATATATGTATATATATATATATATATATATATATATTTATATATATATATATATATATATATATATATATATATATATATATATATATATATATATTTATGAATATATACACACACACACACACACATATATATATATAAAAAATACTTGAATAAAATGGCATCTAGATTTCAATAAACCATGTGAGCAGACAGAGTTTAGAAGTAGGTTCCCAACAACTGACCATATTTATTTGATTAACCAAATAATGGGAAAATCAACAAAATATAATAAACCACCATGTATGACATATGTAGACGATGAGAAACCCTTTAATTCTGTCAAAATTTCAGCAGGAATGAAAGCTTTCAAAGACAGGTGATAGAAAAATCTTATGTTCGAACAAAAGAAAATGTTTATATACAGAAATTTTACAACAGCAATCCTTAAAACACATAAAGACAGAGAGAAAATTCAGATTGAGAAAAGACATAGACAAGGAGATCCCATCTCTTCTGGGTTATTCACAGCATGCAAAGTAGTAGTTTTTTATTTGTTTATTAGTTTAGGCATTATTATTGATGGGGAATACCCTAAAAACTAAAAATTTGTAGATGTCTTAACTGTGTTTGATAAATCATAGAAAGAATTGCAAAAGTTGGTAGAAAGTTTGACTAAAAAAGTAGATTGTAGAATTCAAAACTAAGGTTATTTTCAATGAAACTGCAGAGACAACAAATGAGGATTGTACACGAACCTAGAGATATTTTTTATGAACATAAGTACTTAGGACAGATAATAGGTGTTTCCCCATAACACAAGACCGAAATAAAAATAAATGGCAAGGGATGAAGCGCTTTGGTAAAAGGAAATGAGATTAAGAAAATACCACTTTTTCTAAAAATTCAAGTATTTAATCAGTTATGCATCAGAACCTCCAGCTTCCCTAAATCATAAGAGCATAAGATAGGTACAACCCAGAGAGCTTTAATGCAAAAAAGGTAATAATTGTAAAATATCAATAGTTTGATAGATTAAATGTATATATAATCTTGCAGATAAATCAATACATCTTCATTGAATCGGAAAATATATAAAGGACAGTAGGCATATACATGGCTATAAAAATAGATGACTTAAGATATAGTAGAGAAAATTGAGGAAAAATCTAAAATCGTAAAACATTTCTAATAACTTGAGCTAGAATCAATTCTTTGAAATCCACAACCTTTATTTGATTTCCAGTAACTGAGTTTTTTTATGAAAATCACTACGGAATAAGAAAGTCACAAACATGAAAAATACTAAACAAATCGATGAAAACATAAAAAAAAAATAAATGAAAAAGAATGGAAATTATATGAGAGAGAGAGAGAGAGAGAGAGAGAGAGAGAGAGAGAGAGAGAGAGAGAGAGAGAGAGAGAGAGAGAGAGAGAGAGAGAGAGAGAGAGAGAGAGTTTCCCAGAACGGTATTCCATCATGAATATTTTTCTTCCTTGCAAGGAATGAAGACGTATTGCCACAAAACCTACTCCTCCTTCCCTAAGATTCATATCCTAGACCAGCATATTCCCAATATTCCCAAATACATTCTCTTCACCAGAATCCTAGGGTTATAAATCAACTTTGTCTCAACTAGCCCTAGAGATAAAATCTCTCTCTCTCTCTCTCTCTCTCTCTCTCTCTCTCTCTCTCTCTCTC
>NC_090760.1:43120896-43123396 GCF_036898095.1 Palaemon carinicauda | reverse complement strand
AGAAAATAAAGTGACCCCCAGATTACTTACAAGATTATTTTGTAGAATTTGGCATGAAGAGGCAAAAACTTGATAAATGGGAGTTAGGAGTGTTGGTGAAAATAGCAAAAAAAAAAAAAGAAATAAATAAAAAAGAAAAAAAAAGAGAGACCCTTTATAGCTATTTTCACCAACACTTCTACCTCCAAATCATCAGGTTTTGCCTTTTCATGCCACATTCTACAAGATAATCTTGTAAGTAGCATTGGAGTCACTTCATTTTCGGCCAGTATTATCTTGGCAGTTATTCCATCGTATCCAGGGGCTTTCCATCTCTTTAGTTTTTCGAGGATAGCTTCGACTTCAAACACACTGAATTCATTCATGGACATATCAAGGTCTTCATCAGCTTCAGGTATATCAATCGAATTATTCCTTTCATATCTCCTTTTCATAACCTCACTAAAGTGTTCCATTCAACGTGGCCTTTCTCCATCTTCTGTTGCTATAATAGAGTCATATCTCTCTCTGATGGGTATATGCTTCTTCTTCTTCGCCCCCATTGAGATTTCATTAAAAATTCTATGGGCAATTCTCACGCCATAGCCACTTTTTGACTTCATAGCTCTGTTTGCCACATCTGCTTTACCGTCTAAATACTCTCTCCAGTCATTGCTGGCTTTTCTTTTGACCTCGCTGTCAATACTGGAGTACTTAGCATACTCTACCTTATAATTTTTATTACTTCCTCCAAAACTTTCTAAAACTAATTTCTGGCTTTGTCTCCTTTTTATAATATCCCAAGTATCATTCGATATCCATGGCTTTCTCCTTGTAATTTTATGTCCCAAAACTTCACTATCAACATTCTCATATATGCTCTTAATATCACACAATTCTTCATCAATTGTCTGTTCTACGTCTCAAAGTCTCTAAGACTGCAAATCGATTTCTACATTAAATAGCAAATGATTCTCTGTGCTCTTCCCCTTGAAGCTTATTTGTATCAAACCTAGGTATTCTTTCAATATTTCTGTTAGGGGCTTTCAGTTTTAATTTCAGTGTGGCAATGAGGAGCTGGTGATCACTACCAATGTCTGCACCTCTATAGTTTATTACATTTCTCAGAGTCCTCCTTCTCTCTTTATTAATGGCAATGAAATCTATCCAGTTCTTATAATTGCCACATTGTGAGGTCCATGTAAACTTGTGGATATTTTTATGTTTGGAACAGAGTACCTCAAGTGACAAGATTATTTTCTGAACAGAAACTTATAAAATGTGCTCCATTTTAATGTGCAACTTCGCCAAGACCCTTGACACCGATAACATTCTCCGTCCCTTGATTATTTCTTCCAACTTTAGCACTGAAGCTGGCAATCACAATTTTCATATCTCTCTCAGGGATCTCATCTATTATCCACTGCAGTTCTTCATAGTATTCATCTTTCCTTTCTTCAAGGGAATCATATGTTAGGGTATAGCAAGCTATAATACTCATATTGCACTGCTTTGATTTGAACTTTGCTAGTAACAGTCTACTATTTACAGCTCTCCACTCGGTTAATGCCATTTCTGCTCTTGGTGTCACCATCATTCCTACCCCTTCTCTTCCAACTCAATCTGATCTTCCTGAATAAATATATATATATATATTCCCTTGGTCTAAAGTTTTCTTACTAATCCCCTTACAATGTGTTTCAGTTAGGGATAAGATATCCAACCTATACTTCATAAATTCAATCTCCACTTGCTGTAACTTCCCAATCTGATTCATGGTTCTATCATTCCAGTTACCTATTTTAATTTTGTCTTTAGTATTTATAAACAGGGAGATTCTTAGCACCCTGCTACGCCCGGCACTGAGGATCATTCTTTCATCTTCTCCATCCATGATCGGCGTCAATGACCTTCTATGTCAGGATGCCAGAAATCTTCAAAATAAATCAATCAATCTCCATCCATGACTGAATATTTCCATAGAGGATTCATTGGCTAGATACACGCCAAACCCACTAAAGGCAAGTGACCCCTACCATTCCATACTAATTCTAGTAAGATCAACTGCCAGGCATCATGAGTAAAAGCCGAAGAGACCGTTTGTCCATCGCCTTAAATACATCCGTCACACTGCTGCTAATGATCTCATCGAGATATCAGATAAATCACACTGCCATTAATAAAGAGAGAAGGAGGACTCTGAGAAATGTAAAATGCTATAAAGGTACGGGATACCTAGATTTGATGCAACTAAGCTTTTAGAGGAAGAGCACAGAGAAACATTTGCAATTGAATGTACGAATCTATTTGCAATCTTAGAGACTTTAAGAGGCAAAAAACAGATAATTAATGAAAAATGGTGCGATATTAAGAACATTATATATAAATATAAATATATATGTATATAGATATATATATATATGTATATATATATATATATATATATATATATATATATATATATATACATATATATATATATATATATATATATATATATATATATTTATATATATGTATA
>NC_090760.1:43090896-43115896 GCF_036898095.1 Palaemon carinicauda | reverse complement strand
GCCTACAACATCGAAGTGAAAGTGGGCGAACCGACACTGAGGTTGAGGAAAGGTGCCCACTCCTGAAACCGTGTGACATGTACTTTGGAAGTTTGGCAAGAAGTACAAGCATGGAACCAATCCTTAGCATCCTTAGTAATGCCGTGCCAAATGAACTTCGTCTTCAGCAGCTGTGCAGTAGAACGGCACGATGGATGTGGAAGGCTGTGAATGAAATCAAACACCTGTCAGTGCATGGGAGCAGCCACCGCCGCGGTCTACCAGCACTGACGTCACAGAGGATGGTGGTGTTGGATTCGTCGAGGGGACGTCTTCCCAACAGAGGGATGTGCAGGATGTCCTATATGCTTGATACTCTGTATCTTGTCGTTGATCTTCAACCAAGGGGTTGTAATCAAATCCCAGTTGAACGGCAGCCAACGTGTTTCTCGATAGGGCATCGGCAACGGAATTAATTTTCCCAGGAACGTGTTGAAGGGTGCAATTGCATTCAGCCACGACAAAACAAAGAAATGTCGTTACTATGTACGCTCATGTGACAAACGGGTGTTACAGCAATATGGACAACGTTCGTGACCTCTTGAGTTGCACAAAATCCCTTTTTTGAAGCAGATACACCTTTTTCTTTGGTACTTTTGTGTGGTTTGGCACCTAACGAAACCTTGTCCATACCCAAGTGCTAGTTGTGTGTAATTACCTGAGGTGTAACAATTTTTTTCGTGACATAAGGAAAATTGTCATCAGGCATACAACCATTTTAGAATACCGTTTCGGGTTCCCGATTTGAAATGATGAACTGATTTTCTTTTCTAAAACACAAGAAACCAGGTTCCTAATCACTGCTTTGTGCCTATACCTATATCTAGTACCTGGATGGGCACAGTCTCCCCAACAGTAGGATCAGGGAAGTTAGTATTAGACTTTTTTTTTTAAATACAAACGACATAAAGGATTATTCTCTGGCATTTTTGGTTGAGAATAGCTATTTATAAGATCACACTCCATTTTTCCAGTTGAACTTGATTGTGTTGAACTGTCTTTCTGAATTTCCGATGTAGCACATCTCAAAATATTATTCAATTTAGACGTTTCATGGTTGAATTTGTTAACTCCACCATGTTTCAGCGTACTCTCCAAATGTTCTTTAGTAGACATTAAGCTCCACACACTTTCAGAATTCCCACTTTTCGGCCACACTCAAGCTCCACTGTTGGCAGAAACCAGCACCTCCTTCAGTTTTGCCAAGAACCTTGCATTAATACCTTCGATTTTTAAAATGAAACATATTGAAAAATAAACCAGAATAACTGCACTGAATAACTGTACAAGAGAAAACGTACAGCGTGACAAACTAGGCTGGGCAAAAGCCACCCGTTAAGATACTGCCAATTACGAGTTATTGGGTCCTTTGACTGACATTGGGCCCCTCTCTGTGCTTAGGGCTCATTTTGTCTTTGCTTTTACTTACACCAAATAGTCTGGCCTATTCTTTCCACATTCTCCTCTGCCCTCATTCACCTAATAACACTGATATTGCCTAAAAATTATTTTCTCTAAGGGTTAAGTACTATAATGTGATTGTTCTGTGGCTACTTTCCTCTTCGTAAGGATAGAATAGAATCGTCAGCAATGTTAAGCAGCTCTCCTAGGAGAAGGACACGCTAAAATTGAAAAAAAAAAAAAAATCTGTTCTCGTATAGTGACATAGCCTCTGTACATGGCCTTCCACCGTCTAGGATTAGGGTTCTCTTGCTTGGAGGTACACTCTGGAATGCTGTTCGTCTTATTTTTCTCCCTTTTTTACGTTAAGGATATAATTTGAAGTTTATATTTCCACTAAAGCTTGTTTATTTCCATGTTTCCTTTCCTCACTGGCGTATTTTACCCTGTTGTATCCCTTGGCCTATAGTATCTTGCTTTTCCAATTAGGGTTATAACCTAGCTTGTAATAATGATAGTAATAATGATAAGACTTTTGGGTAACGGAAAGGATTGACTAGTGTTATGACCTCCCCTGTTGGTAGAGATCAGGGAGATAAGAGTACTTTTATTAGTGAACAATTTATATATTCTCCCTGATCAACGTCTGGGATTCCATTAAATAACTAGTTAAACTTTACAATTTTACTATATTATACACTTTAACTGGCAATATTAGCTATTTAATGAAATTGCTAGTTATTTCATGCATCACCGGATTATAGACTTTAACGGTAACGTATGTATGTATATATATATATATATATATATATATATATATATATATATATATATATATATATATATATATATATATATATATATATATGTGTGTGTGTGTGTGTGTGTGTGTGTGTGTGTGTTTACAAGTTCGTAAAAGGTTTCTAAGTATTTTTTGGAAATTAGTACTGTAATATTCAATAACATTATCATCATTATTATATTATCATTCCTGATACTGCTATTTTTATATATAATTAATATAACCTAGTGTAATACCTTATCATTATCAGGCAGAATTGAGTGATAATATACAAAAGTGGTTTATTCATTTTTTTTTCTTGCTAAAAACTTTCACATTAATTATGTTGGTTATTCCATATTCACTTCCTTTCACTCCAACTGACTTCAGTTTCCTTACAAATTTCTTTCCCCAACTCTTTGAAAAACCTTTAAAACCTTTAGTATTTATAAGAATTTTACAACTACTCATGTGAGTTTTTATTGAAACTATTGTACTGTTCCACTTCTTACACACCTCATTGGAGTTAATATAAGATGAAGTTAACTGCTAAATGATCAACTTTACTGATTGAGTTGAAACATGAATTTCTTTATGAAAATAACAATAGTTAGAACTGAAACTATTAGACAAATTGCAATGGTTTCAGTTACAATCTGTGTATTAAGAAAAAACAGCCTATCGGAAACTATATATATAACAAAAACTTTATTCAGCACATATGATTTCGTAAAAATATCATTTAATCAAACATAAAAACAAAAGCATGATATAAATATTACGATGATCATATTGAAAAGAAGAGCTAAACTTCCACAAATATTTGTTATTCAAGGAAAACATTAAATCAGGAAAAATATATTCTTACGGCAAAACACACCAAGACTATCTTTTAGGGTCTCCCACTAAATTCTTATTTAAGCGATACTTTAAAGCTTAGTCCTTTTGAAAAACATAATTCACTTTGGGATTATGTAGGATCTGTGGAAGAGATTTCTTGTGTCAGCCTTTTGAGTACTACAGACGTTTAACTTGTTGAAGAACAGTGGTAATTTTCTCTTGAAATTAAATTGAATGTCTATAAAAATTACAAACTAGCGCAGAGGGAAATAAAGCAACCCCCAAAAATAAAGTATATTCTTCTTGTGAATTAAGCTAGAAAACCAAGGTAAGATTGGTGTTAAGGCATAGTTAATTAACTATTCATTGAAATGATCTTCTTCCGATCAGTGGAGTAAAGTTTTGTTAGTTCGGTAGACACCATCTTCATATAAGGACCATGAACATCGATACCATTTGGGGTGAAAGTATCAATCCACCATAGTAAGAGAGAAGCTGTATGTCAGAGGTGTAATATATAGCGGCGTCCCCACCACATGTGATTAGTGGTCTCTATCTCTCACACAAACAAATAAAATATAAAAACGTGCACACAAACGCACACACGCTGATGTCCTTCCACAGAAAACATCTGCACTTGACATATACTCTCCACTATTTGTTCTTTGAGGTCAGGCCTTCAAGGAATTGGATCTATGTTGGCTCCAAGAAATTTTATATCAAAAAGAAACTTCGGTGAAGCAACGTATATCTCTCTGGAAAAAATATTTTGGTTCAAACTCACTACACAATATTCGTTTTTGGAAATATGTGGACGGATATAACTAATATTTTTTATATAACTTGAATAATTCTAAAATTACCATTACTGTCATTTGTATGTAGTTATTTCTTTTTCCTGCCAACATATATTTGTGATAGTGCGGGATTATTTTGAGTTGAAAGCTTCATGACAGATTCTCTGCTTTTCGTTAATAATAATAATAATAATAATAATAATAATAATAATAATAATAATAATAATAATAATAATAATAATAATAATAATAATAATAATAATGTTCTCAGATACTACTATTGATTGAAATCTAATGTTAAATAAGTAATATTCTTTGTTACGAATAATCCACACTTGTATTTCTTGATCGTTTCTAGAATCTCTTCACCACCAGATAATACGCAGAAAGAAGACAAAGAAAGCTTATTTCATTTACTTTTACTTACTTAACTTTGCTTTAAATATTGTGTTTCTGTCCCTATACAGCACTGGAACCCTACTCTCTACATGACCTACACAGTCATTTTATTATGTTCGTTCGAAAGCATTGAACATTTCACACTGCGTATTTCTTGTTTATTGATAAATTGTTCTCACAGAACAGGAGTGTCTTCAGTTTCTCCTTGAAAGCCTTAATATCATCAATCTTTCGTATATCTCGAGGAAGCTTATTGTCTCTTGACCGCATATTTAAAGTTTCCAAAGCGTACAGTAATCGTTCCAATAATTTTAAACCATCTGCAACTATTTTCGTGTAAATAGGAATTGTTGGATGCACAATACGTAACAATTCTTTTAGATATTTTAGATGTCCGGTATTGATAACTTGATCAGTTGTTGCACATATTCTAAATCCAATTCTAACTTTAATAGGCAGCCAGTGTAAGTCATTTAGTATAGAAGTGATCCTTTCTCGAGGTGGGACACCTTTAATCAGTCTTGCTCCTCTGCTTATTATGTTTTGAAAATTCCTAAGTAGTTTTTTTTACGTAAATTGTAGTAGAATGATTTACAGTAATCAATCCTTGTTATAACACAATTTATCACAAGTTTCTTTACAGAATGTTAATCCTGATACTGCTTTATAAAAGAAATGTTTCTATGATATGAACCAGCCGTTATTACATTATTTATTTGGTCATCAGAAGACAAGTTACAGTCAAGAGATACGCCTAGATCACGAACTTTACTAGATATCGGAATAGAATCGTTATTTATGTTTATTTGAATGTCAACCAAGTTCAGTACGCTGTTTTTCTTTCCAACCACCATAACTCAAGTGTTATTTTCAATTAAATATAGTAATTTGACTGTCATCCATTTCCTAACACTGGCAAGAATTCAGTTTAGAGTTTCAGTTGTGTCGTCTGTATCATTAATGGACAACTCAAATTGGCTATTATCTGCAAATACTTTGCACTTAACGTAATGCCTTTGCAATATTCTCGACAGACCAATAGAATAGATACAGAATAAAATTGAGTCAAGTACACTCCACTAAGGTACCCGTTTTTAGAAAGGTTCATGTGATGAATAAGGGTTTCCAATTTGCACACAGTAATTTCTTCAACCAAGTAGTCTTTTAAGCATTCGGAAGCTTGATCTTCGATGCCGATGGACCGCATATCTTTTAGTAGCAGATCATGCACATATTTATCAAAAGCAGCACTAAGATCGATTGTTATTAGAATACAACATTTATTTTCATCCAACATTTCCAGGATACTATTTACAACAGAAAAGATAGCTGTCTCCGTAGAGTATAATTTTCTGTAAACAACTGGTTGTCTGGGAAAGCTTCTATTTCATCTATATGACTAACAGGGTGTTCTAGAATTATGTATTCTAGCACTTTTATAATAAAGGATTGATTCGAAACTAGTCTACACAAGATTCACTCCTGATAATCTAGAGCACTTTTCGGAACAGATGTGACCATAACCATTTTCTCAGTCAGGCAACTTACACTCATCGGTAATTGTGTTTGCTATACTCATAATTATATCAGCTAGCCTAGAAAAGTTTCTTTCTACAATTACTTTATATATTGGCATTGGATCGATCACACAAATTGTTTTCAATCGTATTGTGTTTTGTTATTGGATATCTTTGATTTTATCTGTGTATCTGGTGTAGCATTAATCATATGGTTAATATTTGTAAATGACCCAGTGATATTTTCTATTTTGTTTTTAAAGAATTCTAGAAAACTATTTGCCTTTTTTTGGTCACTATATCTCTATGGTAGTTTTTCTCATTAAAATTTCCAATTATACCATTTAGGAGACGATATTTTTTTTTACGCCTGTGGCTGCTTCGCGGATCTTTCTCTTATAGTATTCGGTTTGTCCTTTTTTCACTCTTAGTAGGTAATTATATTGGTATATTGCAGTTTTGTATTCTATTCGTAGACTTTCAGTTTTTAACCGATTATATTTTCTTTCCTTACATCTTTTTTTTTCTTTTTTTTCTAAAGTCTCTCCATCAAACCTAGGAGATTGGTCTTAAGCAATTATAGCCTTTTCTATCCGTGGACTAACTATATCATATTCACTCTCACTTAACCTATTGTATATGTTCATATGAGAGTCAACAAACATAGTGCCAAACAAACTTTGGTTATCATGATCGTATCGAATGCTGATAGCATCATTTATTTTCTTTATTAGTTCTTCAACAAATACGAAAGGGGATAAGTTGAATTTATGTGTAAAGTTATTTTTTCTTTTCACCACCGTGTGTTTCTATGGAGGTAGTTTGAACATAATAAGTTTGTGCACTGGAGAGAGAGAGCACTTCTCTATATTTATATCAGATTAATTGTTGTTCATTCCATGTCTTAAAACTAGGTTCAACGTATGCCCAGTCAAAGTAGTTGCACAGTAAACATTTTTTACCAAATGATATGATTCTAATAACTCGCTAAATGCTGAAGCATTAAGATTTGATGCGTCATCCATCTCAAGATTGAAGTCTGCACAATACCTAATTAATTTTTCTCCATAATACTCATCTCAATGAGTATCCTAAATTCTTCAAAGAAGGTACGAGTATTTGTTCTCGGAGATTTGTAAGCTCTAACAAAGGATATGTTTTATTTCTGCATAAAGTTTATCTATATATATTCAAAGCTTGTTACACTAGTTATTTTCATCATTTTGAGTTTTGAGTAACCCTTATGAATGAAGAGCCTGACACCCCCACCAGACCTACCCTCTCCCTCAGAATATGAAAAAAGGCGTGTGTGTGTGTGGGGGGGGGGGGTCATTTCAGTAATCTTAGACTTACCAAAGTTATTTAACCATGTTTCAGATAATGCTAATATATCGAAACATGTATCATTTATCAATTTTCTAATTCTAATAGTTTTATTACCAACAGGTTGTTTATTAACATAACCACCGCTTATGACATGTTTAGTATCCATAGTCAGAGTTTTCTGCTAATCTTTTCAATTCCAAATCATAAGCCTTGCAGTTTCTTTTAATTCACTACCTAGTCATATGGTTTATTAAACCTAGTGTAAGTTTATACTTTTTACCTGTTGCAAATTTCATTCTTTGGTGGAATGTTTTTCTGAGCATTTCCCGCAGACTTTGTTATCTGTCTTGAACTTGCAATGGTTTTAAAATGTCCATACCTCTAACAGTGGTAACAGATGATCACATGGTACCTACCACGTATGTTATAAGTACCCCATCACAACATAACTTAGTCGCCATTATCTTGTATAGCCTTCCGAACTTTAGGATTACATTTCAAGAAGTAGTGGGTAGTCCCACCTGAAGCACTTTTCTTAAATACCTGACTTATCTTCTCTTCGGTTTTGGATAAGGTCCTGGCAAGGATTTCTTTTGATCAAATCATTTAATACTTTATCTTCTTCATTACATACATTGCATATCAATATTTTTGGTTTAATTTTTCCAATTTTTCTCGTCTCCGTGTAGACAACCATGGTTTGAATCTTGTTTGCTGCTTCCTTTTTTATCTTTTCGTTAGGAAAGTTTACAACATTTGCATTTAAATTTGACCTCGTATTAAGAATTTGAATGTCTTTAAGTGCATGCCTAACCTAATTTTTTTCTGTCATTTTAGTTGATGCTTCAGTCGATCTAATTGAAAGTAGATAATTTTTTCCTTAACTTTGTCGGCAAATGTCCTTTTCTCTGGTCTTGGGTTCATCAGTGTTTGAAGTGTTAACTTAATTGATTCCACATTCATCGTTAGATTATCAACTTCCTCAGTGAGATCAATGGTCAGGGTGTAATTTGCTGCAGCCACAGTGAGATTCACAATTCGGTGTTCCAATTCAGTAATTTTCTTTTCATGTCCGTTTATATGAAGGTCTTTCATTCTTAATTCTTCTCCATTTTAAATATAGTTGTCTTAGCCAGAATGGCTTCATCTACACATAATGGACAAATCCATTTTAAGCTTTTTAGGTCTTCATCATTGATGATAGCCTTATAAGCACACACTTCTTGCGGTAACACCTGTTACAGCCACGCTTATTCACTTTCTCCCGTCTCCCTTCAAAAGTCCACCCAGGGGAAAAACCAGTCGTGGTGTACTTTTACTTTTCACATTATTCTCTCCATAAGATTAACTAAATATTTTCAAAAGCTATCACAGACGAGAATACAAGCTGAAACGCAAATCAGGGCAAGAATTCCATGAGCAGTACGATAAAGCTTGTCGCACACTGAGCCGGAACGGAACCGCCGCCTTAAACACCGAAGCCTCAGAACAGAGCAGAAACGACGTCCAGCGCGCTCACTGAGCCAGAAGCCACAGAACGGAACCGACGCAAAATTTTATATAAATGAAGGAAGTTTCCTTCATCATAACTGAGTTTTTATTTAATTGATTTAATTGATGTTACAATGATTAGATATTCTGTATATCAATCTTTTATCGAATCCATAAGCCAGATGTTTATGTTTTCAAAAAAGAAATAATAATAATGATAATAATGATAATAATAATAATTAATAATCACTCCGAAATTCTTTGTATTAAATCATAAGTTCACATCATTGTTATTAAAGTACATTCGTGAAATTTCTGACATCAGCAAAGAAAAAAATAATTATAATAATAATAATAATAGATAATAATCACTCCTAAAATCCTTGTATTAAATCATATATTTACATCATTCTTATCAAAATACATTCGTCAAATTTCTGACATCAGAAAAATATTGGATGCTATCACTCTAACTTCCAAATTCCTCGGCAACCCTCTCCAAAACAACCGCTGCAGTCGTTCTGCGCATGCGTAGCCTGTCAGACGCCAACGACGCTTCAGAAAAAATATCTTTCAAAGAATACTGTGTCGGTTCCGTTATGTTCTGGCGCGTCAGTTCCGTTCTGTTCTGGCCCAATTTGCGCAGCCAGGTAAGAATGCATGCTTTCGATTTCTATCAAACGTTTCGGTTCTGATCGGGCGGTTCCGTTCGGGCTCATTGCGCGGCAAGCTTAAGACGTCTTCACTCGACATCATATCAAGCAGTTTCATCCTTTACAAATATCCAATATTGAAGTTTTCCCATTCATTTCACATAACCTCAGGCAGTCATTGTGTCAATAAGAAATGTTATGAAGTTGATAAAATTTCTAACCCTGAGACAGTTCTCATGTGGAAATGCCTTTACTCTAACCTCTTCTTTAAATGTGTAATATTCGTCTCTTGGTATACTAACATACGTCTTCTTTTAATGTGTGTTTGTTAAGCTTTGTTATGCTTATCACTACTTTTTGGTGATATTAACCCTTGTTAATACTGGTCACAAAGCGTGTTATTGTCAAGTATAATTGATAATTATGTTAGTCTCTTAAATTTCAAATGGTCTTATAGATCCATATTATATAATTGTACTCCAACTAATTATTTTTTTTCTCTCTCAACACCCACACACAAACTAAACACATGGTCACATACACACACACAGGCACAAAAACATATATATTTACATGTATATATATATATATATATATATATATATATATATATATGTATATATATATATATATATATATATATATATATATATATATATATACATATATATATACATATATATATATATATATATATATATATATATATATATATATATATATATACATATATATAATTTACACCCACACACACACGCATATATATATATATATATATATATATATATATATATATATATATATATATATACATATATTTTACACCCACACACACACGCATATATATATATATATATATATATATATATATATATATATATATATATATATATATATATATATATATATATATATATATATATATTCATAACGACATATATGTATATATACATATATATATATACATATACAGTATATTAACGGCTGATGATAATGGACGAACCTCTAGAGAATGATAATGTAAATACGTCCTTCTGACAAAAAATAAGTTTTTATCCACTACATGAGACAATAATTTAATAAATGGTACGCAGGAGATCATGAGCTTTTGGTAAACAAAAAAAAAGATTTTAAAATAAAATCAAAATTTCTCTAAAAAAAATTTTTTATCCCATTTTCCTACCAGTATAACCTTATGCAACAGAACCTAAGACGCTTACTAAAGCCTTAGAACATAAGCATTCTCATGACTCAAAGAGCTATGGGAATAACAATGATGAAAATAACACTAAGAGACGGAGACGGGCCAACAAATAAGAGAGCAAACTAAAGTACATTATATTCTAACAGAGTGGAAGAAAAGGAAATATATATATATATATATATATATATATATATATATATATATATATATATATATATATATATATATATATATATGTATATATATATATATATATATATATATATATATATATACATATATATATATATATATATATATATATATATATATATATATATATATATATATATATATATATATATATGTATATATATGTATTATAGCCACGAAAGGAAAAATGAAAAAGACTTGATTGGAGTTAGTACTTTCATCCACTCAGGACATTATCAAACTCAGCAATGAGAATACATATACAAAGACATCGTATTTATACTAGAGAAGGGGATCCAACAGCTGTCAGTTTCTTAATAATTCCGGAGAAGTCAGATTTTAGATAAAAGGATAATACTGGATTAACGGAAAACAGACCTGGGCTTAGATTCAAATTTCTACCTTGAGTACAGGAGATTATAAATGATTCAACAATATTCCTTTGGAAATAGTCATTTACATGGATTACTTTTTCCGTCTTTGACCAGCCAATTCTGTGACTTGACCCTAACCAGTGGGAGGCCAAGGCATTATTAAAAGAACCCCTGGAGACGGCCACCTGATGTTGTTTTAATCTGACTGGTATACTTTTTGATGTTTGGCCAACATAAAATAGGTTACACTCTGAACAAGGAATGCTATATATTACATTATTATCATTTCCAGAACTATTCTTAATTAACATGTTTTTTAATGTACAATTATATTTAAACACTACAGAAATGTCTAGTTTTTTCAAAAGGGGTATAACATCTAAAAAACAAACATGAAATGGCAAACAAAGCATATTATTAATTGTTTCCTTTCTCTCTAATTGGACACTATAAAATGTTTTCTTAGCCTTATTCATACATTTTTCTAAGAATTATCAGTGCTACAGGTTCTATTAACTATAAATTATCAGAATATTTAGTCAAATTACTTTCCCCGATCTTAGGATCTATTTCAACCTCTCATGTAAAAAATTCTGTTGATCTTTGCGAAAAATTACAAAAAGTTAACCTTACGTCTAGACATAGATTAGTAAGTTTTGATGTAACTTCATTGTTTACCAAAGTGCCGGTTGATGGCTTATTGGATTTCCTGTCGGGTATTTTAGATGCTTATGATTTACCTTTATCAACCCATACTATTATTGAGCTTATTTGTTTGTGCATTAAAAAGTGTAAATTTAGTTTTAATGGAGATTTCTATGAACAGGTTTTTGGTATAGCTATGGGTAATCCTCTGTCCCCACTTTTATCCAACATATATATGGAATTTTTTTAATCTAGATTAATCCCTTCAGTGTGGTCTTCCCAAATTGTGTGCTATCGATATCTTGATGATGTTCTAGGTATTTTAGAAGAAAATTTTAATCTTGAGGGCTTTGTTTCAATCATTAATTCATTAGTACCATCAATAAAATTCACTATAGAAAATGAAGAAAATAACCGTATCCCATTTTTAGACGTTTTAATAGTTAGAGAAACAGATAAATTTAAGTTTTCCATATATAGAAAGCCTACAAATAATTTTTCATATGTACATTTTTACTCCGGTCACTCTAAAAATATTAAGCATTCAGTTTTTTCCTCCATGTACCTTAGGGCATTGAGAATTTGTAGCCCAGATTACATTGAGGAGGAGTTCACTAAAATAGAAAAAATTGCAACAGATCTTTGTTATCCTAAATATTTCTTAGAAAAATGTATGAATAAGGCTAAGAAAATATTTTATAGTGTCCAATTAGAGAGAAAGGAAACAATTAATAATATGCTTTGTTTGCCATTTCATGTTTGTTTTTTAGGTGTTATACCCCTTTTGAAAAAACTAGACATTTCTGTAGTGTTTAAATATAATTGTACATTAAAAAACATGTTAATTAAGAATAGTTCTGGAAATGATAATAATGTAATATATAGCATTCCTTGTTCAGAGTGTAACCTATTTTATGTTGGCCAAACATCAAAAAGTTTACCAGTCAGATTAAAACAACCTCAGGTGGCCGTTTCCAGGGGTTCTCTTAATAATGCCTTGGCCTCCCACTGGTTAGGGTCAAGTCACAGAATTGGCTGGTCAAAGACGGAAAAAGTAATCCATGTAAATGACTATTTCCAAAGGAATATTGTTGAATCATTTTTAATCTCCTGTACTCAAGGTAGAAATTTGAATCTAAGCCCAGGTCTGTTTTCCGTTAATCCAGTATTATCCTTTTATCTAAAATCTGACTTCTCCGGAATTATTAAGAAACTGACAGCTGTTGGATCCCCTTCTCCAGTATAAATACGATGTCTTTGTATATGTATTCTCATTGCTGAGTTTGATAATGTCCTGAGTGGATGAAAGTACTGACTCCAATCAAGTCTTTTTCATTTTTCCTTTCGTGGCTATAATACATTTTATATTCATCACGTGTCAGCTTTCGTGATTTCTACACATGTATGTATATATATATATATATATATATATATATATATATATATATATATATATATATATATATATATATACATATATACATAAACATATATATATATATATATATATATATATATATATATATATATATATATATATATATATATTTATATATATACATATATATATACACGTGTGTGTGTGTAGCTGTGTTAAACAAGTTAAAGTCAAGACTCCTGTTATAAGAGGAAACTCTGACGAGTTTAATTTAGCGATACAAAATAGGTACTCCCAGCTACATGATGAAATGTAAGCCAACAAAGAAGAACTTATCAGCAATTTCACAAAATTCATATTAGAGTTATCACAAGACATAGGTCGAAAGGACCAAAAAGTTAATGAAGAAAAGGTTGTTAATGAGGGTAAAGTCATAGAAAGATGAAATAGAATTTTCAGTTCTATACAAAACAATAATATATGAACTAATAACCCTAGATACTCATAAACACAAACACACGAAAATTAAGGAAACACTAAAGAAAGAAAAAAGCATGAAATTGATGAGAAAAATACTGGGAACAGGGTGGCAACAGATATTTGGTTGAAAGGAGGATAATGGAATTACAGATGGAGTAATAAAAAGAACAGGATTTCTATACAGTGTTATACAATAGAGATATGAGAAATTAATTCACGGATAGAAATAATGAAACACCTAAGCCGGTAACAAACGTAAGAGTAAGAGAAGTAAAAAAAGCATTAAAAGACATGAAAAGAGGCAAAACTGGCTGAACTGTGCAACAAATGTGTGCAAGAATGCTCTCTAAATAGAGCTTGGAAAAACTTCTTCATTATACTAATTCAAGAAAAAGGAGACACAAAATCCTGAAAACTTACCGCCCAATAGGTTTACTTTGCATAATATCTGATAAAAAAAAAAAAAAAAGTAAAGGTGTACTTCAATCAACAAAGAAAGCAACCCGGCTTTAGAAGTGGGTATTCAATAACTGACTATATCCATGCAATTAATCGGCTAATGGAATAATCAAGGGAGTATGACAAACCACTACGTAGGGCATCAAAAGACTATGAGAAAGCGTTCAAATCTGTTAAAACATCAGCAGTAATGAAAGCCCTTCAATAACAAGGAATATAAGAATCATATGTTAGATCGTTTCAAAATACCTATACAGGAAGTATAGGAATCTTAAAACTACGTAGATAGTGAGAAATTTCCGATTGCGAATGGAGTTAGGCAGGGACACCCCATCTCTCCTAAACTATTAACAGCATGCATAGAGGAAGTTTATAAAAATTTAAATAGGAAATATGTAGGAATTTTTATTATTAGGGAATACCTTAACAAACTTACGATTTGCGGATGACATAGTTGTGGTTAGTGAATCATGGGATGAATTACAAATGATGGCGGAAGATTTGAGTAAAGAAAGCTGAGCTGTGGGAATGAAAAGGAATGCAAGTAAAGATAAGATAATGTTCAATTGAAAGACAGAGAGAAAACAAATAAGAGTCATGAACAAGCGTCTGGAGATTAACAATAAATATACATATTTAAGACAGACAGTAAGTGTTTCCCTAGGACACGAGACCAGAATCAAAAGAATGATAAGCATGGAATGGAGAGCGGTTGGTGTAAAGAATGATGTTATGGGAAAAAATGGAAGGTATTTAATGAGTAGGCTCTACCGGTATTAACTTATGCATAACGAAATTTACCCTTATTAAAGCCTTAGAGCATAAGCTAGTAACAACTCAAAGAACTGTGGAAAGAATAGCGATGTGGATAAAACTAAGAGACAGAAAAAGAGCAACAGAGAGTACGAGATAGTACTAAAGTAGAGGACATTCTTACAAGATGTAAGAAAAAGATACGGACATGGACATGGCATATTATAAGAATGGCAGACATTAAATGGACATTACCAATAACAGAATGAGCCCCTAGAGATTGTAAAAGAACCAGAGGAAGGAAGAAAAGATAAGGGACCGACAAACTAAGAAAGTTTCTGTCATGGCAGGTCAGAGAAAGACCATATAAAGAAGCAAGTGGATGGACATATCTAAGGCATTTGTTCCGCAGTGGACTAGTAACGACTAATGATAATGATGAAGATAATATTCTTGTTGGTCAACCCAGTGTTTTTGTGAACTTTGTTTAATTGATTTCGACATGTCATTTTTAAGATTAAACCATTTGTTGGAACGCTTGTCAAGTGACAATGTAATTTTTTAGGGAGTAAGATCAATTTTCCAAAAACTCTGATAGGACTGTTTTATCGGTTAGATTTTTTATCTATTCAGTATTTGAGGCAAATCTCCAATTTATCGCAAGTGGAAATTTAAATGGGCTTACAATGAAATTATTTTTGCTACAATTTTAGTTCAATATCATTTGTAATATTGAAACGGTCAGGGCACCTGCTACTCGCTGAGATACTACCACTATAAAGTTATTGGGTCCATTGACTGGACAGCCAGTATTATATTGGATCACTCTATTTATGGCTCATGTTTCCTTTGCCTAAACACTAATTGGCTGTCAAAGCTACTTGCCAGGGTAGCAGTTGCCATCAATGCTACTTGCCAGGGTAGTAGTGTCCAATATTGCTACTTTCCAGAGTTGCAATGGCTCTCAATGCTACTTGCTTGGGTAGCAGTGGCTATCAATGATACTTGTCACGTGGCAGTAGCCATCAATGCTACTTACCGGGCTAGCAGTGGTCGTTAAAGCTACTCGCCAGGAAGCAATGCCCATTAATGCTACTTGCCAGGGTAAGAGTGCCCACCAACGGTATGTGACAGGCTAGCATTGACCGTTAATACAACTTGCCAGGGTAGCAGAGGTTTTTAGTATTTCTGTCCAGGTTAGCAGTCATATATGTCATTTGCCAAGGTAAAAGTAGCTGTCAGCGCTATTTCCAATTATTATTATTATTATTATTATTATTATTATTACTATCCAAGCTACAACCCTAGTTGGAAAATCAAGATGCTATAAGCCTAGGGGCTCCAATAGGGAAAAATAGCCCAGTGAGGAAAGGAAATAAGGAAATAAATAAATGAAGAGAACAAATTGACAATAAATCATTCTAAAAAAAGTAACAACATCAAAACAGATATGTCATATATAAACTATTAACAATGTCAAAAACAAATATGTCAACAAAAAAGCATTTCCTCCAACTTTCAACTTTTGAAGTTCTACTGATTCAACTACCCGATTAGGAAGATATTCCACAACTTGGTAACTACTGGAATAAAACTTCTAGAGTACTGCGTAGTATTGAGCCTCATGATGGAGAAGGCCTGGCTATTAGAATTAACTGCCTGCCTAGTATTACGAAAAAGGATAGAATTGTCCAGGGAGATCTAAATGTAAAGGATGGTCAGAGTTATGAAAAATCTTATGAGACATGCATAATGAACTAATTGAACGACGGTGCCAGAGATTAATATCTACATCAGGATTAAGAAATTTAATAGACCGTAAGTTTCTGTCTAACAAATTAAGATGAGAATCAGCAGCTGAAGACCAGACAGGAGAACAATACTCAAAACAAGGTAGAATGAAAGAATAAAAACACTTCTTCAGAATAGATTGATTACCGAAAATCTTATAAGACTTTCTCAATAAGCCAATTTTTTGTGCAATTGAAGAAGACACAGACCTTCTATGTTTCTCAAAAGTAAATTTGCTGTCGAGAATCACACCTAAAATTTTGAAAGAGTCATACAAATTTAAAGAAACATTATCAATAATGAGATCCGGATGTTTAGGAGCCACCGTTTTTGTCCAATAACGCTACTTGCCAGGGTAGCAGTGGCTGTCAATGCTACTTGCCAAGGTAGCAATTGCTGTCAATGCTACTTGTCATGGTAGCAGTGGTAGTTAATATTACTTGGCAGGGTAGCAGTGGCTATTTATGCTACTTGCAAGTGTAGCAGTACCCATTTATACTATTTGCAAGGTTAGCAGTGTCCGTTGATGATACTTGCTTGGGTAGCAATGCCCATTAATGCCACATGCAAGGGTAGCAGTGCTCGTTAATGCTACTTGCTAGGATAGCAGTGATCCTCAATGCTACTTCCAAGGATAATATTGGTGGTTAATACTATCTACTAGGTTAGCAGTGGCAGCCAATGCTACTTGCGAAGGTACCGATTGTCATTTATGCTATTGCCAGGGTATTAGTGGTCATCAATGCTAATTGACAGGATAGCATTGGCAGTTCATGCTACTTCCCAGGGTAGCATTGGCCATTAATTTTACTTCCCAGGGTAGCATGGACCGTTATACCAATTGCTAGGGTAACATTGACCATCAATGTTACTTGCCTAGGTAACAGTCGCTATTAATGCTACTGGCCAGGGTAGCAGTGGCCATTTATGATACATGTAAGGGTAGCAGTGACCGCCAATGTTACTTGCCAATGTAGCAGTAGTTTTTACGTTATTTGTCATCAATGCTACTGGCCCGGTTAGCAGTGGCCTTACTACTCGTAAGGGTAGGAAAGGCCGTCAATTCTACTTTTAAAAACGAGTGTCCATTTATGCTGGTTGCCTTGGTAGCAGTGGCAGCCAATGCTACTAGCAAAAGTAGCAGTAGCATTTAATGCTATTTACTAGGTTAGCCGCGGCAGCCAGTGTTACTTGCTTGGGTAGAAGTGGTTGTTAATGCTACTTGCCTAAATAGCAGTTGACGTCCATGAAACTTTTCAGGCATAAATGGCCGTTAATGCTTCTTTCCAGGGTAACACTGACTATCAATACAGCTTGGCAAGGTAGCAGTGGCCGTCAATGCTACTTGCTATGGTAGCCTTGACCATTATTCCTATTTGCCATGATAGTGGTGGCCGACAAAGATACTTGCCAGGTTACTAGTGTCCATTTATGCTAGTTTTCCGGGCAGCAGGGGCCATCAGTGCTACTTACCATGGTAGCAGTGCCCATTAATGCTACTTGCTAAGGAAAACAGCGGCTTTTAAGGCTACTTGCCAGAATGGCAGTGGATGTTAATGCTACTTGCCTGGGTAGCAGTGGCCATAAATGCCATTTTCCAGAGTAATATTAGCAGTGACCATCAATGCTACATAACAGGGTAGCAGTGGCTGTCAATGCTACTTACCAGTGTAGCATTGGCCATTGAGGCTACTTGTTTTGTAGCAGTACCCTTAATGCTTCTTGCAAGGGTAGCATGGGCCATCAATACTACTTGTCATGGTAGCAGTGGTCATTAATGTTAAATGCAATGGTAGCATTGGTCGTTAATGTTACCTGCTAGGGTAATAGCGACTATTAATGTTACCAGCCAAGGAAGCAGAGGCTGCCAATGTTACCTACCAAGGTAGCAGCAGACATTAATGAAACTTGACAAGGTTGGAACGTCTGGTAAGGTTATCTGCCAAGGTAGCAGCAGCAGTTAATGTTTCTTGCCAAGGTAGCAACAGCCGTTAATGTTACCTGACCTGTTAACATCGGTCATAATTACTGCTCGCCAAGGTAGCAGCGGCCGTTAATGTTACCTGCCAAGTTAGCAGTGGCTGTTAAAGATTCCTCCAAAGTAGAAGCAGCCTTTAATGTTACCTGACAAGGTAGGAGTAGCCATTAGTTTTTTTTTCCTGGCAAGGCTGCTGTAGTCGCTAATTCTACTAGCCAAGATACTCGTGGCTGATAACGTTACCCACCAGGGTATAAGTGGCTACTAATTTTTCAGCTAAGATAGCAGCGGCCATTAATGTTACCTGCCTAGGTAGCAGTAGCCTTCAATGTTACCACCCAAAGTCTGCTAATTGCTGCCTGCCAAAGTAGCCGCAGTTGTTAATGTTACCTGCCAAGGTAGCAGTGGTAGTTAATGTTGCATGCAAAAGTAGCAGTAGCTGTTTATGTGGCCTGCTAACAGTGCCCATAAATCTTACCTGCTAAAATAGTAGCGTCTCCTAATATAGCTTGCCTAGGTAGCAACGGTCATTAATTTTGTCTGCTAAGGTAGCAATGGCCATTAATATTACCTGCCAAGGAGTCAGTGGCCGTTAATGTTGCCTGCTGAGATAGCGTACCCGTTAGTGTTACCTGCCATCTTTACAAGGACTGTTACCGATGCGTGACTAGGTAGCAGTGGCCATTAATGTTACCTGACAAGGTAGCAGTGGCTGTTAATGTTACTTGCTCAGATAGCAGTGGCCGCTAATACTACCTTCCATGGTAGCAGTGGCCATTAATGTTACTTCCCGAGATAGCAGTAGCCGTTAATGCTACTTGCCAGGGTAGCAGTGGCTATTAATACGGATTGACGACGTAACCGTGCCCGTTAAGGCTTTTTGCCTTGGTAGCAGGGGCCATTACTAGCCTGGGTAGCCGTGGCCATTGACGTTTCTTACCAAGGTAGCAATGGCCATTAATGCTACTAGCCAGAGTAGGAGTGGCTGTTAATATTACTTGCCAAGGTAGAGGTGCTACCTGCCAAGGTAGCAGTGTCCATTAATGCTACTTGCCAAAGTAGCTCTGGTCATTAATGCTACTTGTAGAGCAGCAGTGACCTTCAATGCTACTTGCCATTGAAGCAGTGTCTGCCAATGCTACTTCCCATGGTAGCAGTGGCCATCAGTGCTACTTATCAGGCCAGCATTGGCCGTTAGAGATACTTGCAAGGGTAGAGGCCATCAATGCTACTTGCCAGGATAGCAGTGGCTGGTGATGCTACTTGTTATGGAAGCAGTGACCATCAATACTACTTGCCATGGTTGCAGTGACCATCAATACTACTTGCCATGGTAGCAGTGGCTATCAGTGCTGTTTATCAGGGTAGCAGTGGACATAAGAGATACTTGTAAGGGTAGACGCCATCAATGCTACTTGCAAGGATAACAGTGGCTGCTAATGCTACTTGCCAGGGTAGGAGTGCCCAACGATGTTACTTGTCATAGAAGCAATGACTGTCAATGTTACTTCCCAGGCTAGCAGTGACCGTCAATGATACCTGGTATGGTAGCAGTGGTCGTCAATTATACTTGGCAGAGTAGCAGTGATGTTCAATGCTACTTTCCGGGGTAGTTTTGGCCACGGATACCCTGTCAAGTAGCATTGACAGCCATTGCAACCTTGGCAAGAAGCATTAACAACCATAGCTAATCTGGCAAGATGCATTGACGACCTCAGCTACCTTGGCAAGTAGCATTAATGACCACTGCTACTACTCTTGCAAGTAGTGTTCCTTAATAAACAACTCAGTTGATTGCATCCTGCCTTTGAGTTCACAACCCTCTCTCGGCCGTCACATTGGTGACCCCGGAAGTCGACTCGCTCCCACCGCCTTCCACCCCCACCCCCTCGCCCCTCCATCGTTGGTACTATGACGGACTCTACAGAAGTTGTGGCGGACTCTACGGCAGTTGGTGCTGTGGCCGCTCCATTCAAACTTTCATCGTTTGCCAGCGGAGAGGCGTTTGCTTGGTTTCAGCACGCAGAGGTCCAGTTTCGTATCAGGGGCGTGACTCGCTCAACCACCAAAGCGGATTATGTTCTCGCGGCGATACCCGAGGACACCTTCCCAGAAATATCCACCTGGCTTTGTGAACAAGGAGACACCCCAATAGCATATGACGCCCTCAAAACATACCTTCTGCAGCTGTACTCGCCGTCGCCAGCCGCCCGTATAGCAAAGCTTTTTCAGCTCTCGCAACAACCGTTGGGGGACCAAAGGGCTTCGCTTGCCCTCAGGGAAATGACCAGTATCGCTCTCCTTCCACCTGCTGCAGACGGCTCTCCTCGTGAGGTGAACCTACTTCGTGCCCTTTGGATACGCCATTTACCCGATCCTGTACGCGCTGCCATACCCGATGTCGATAGTTTACCCATAAAGGACTTGATGGCCAAAGCTGACGCCCTTATGGACAGCCACTTCAAGACCTCCATGAATGCCGTAAGACATACACGCCTACCCCGTGACGTGCCGAAGCGGCGACAAAGCCGCCCACCACCCACCAATCGCTCGCGCCCCAACGAACGACTTCTACAGCCACTTAGTACCTCCCATCCGCGGCAGTTTTCCTACTACCACTTCAGATTCGGGGCAACCGCGAAGAAATGTGCCAAGGATTGTCAGTGGCCAAAAAACGTGTAAGTAGGCCATCGCTTGTGGTGGTGGCCTCCCATGTTTCTAATCTTTTCTTTTTACAGGATGCAGGAACGGGTGTGCGATTTTTGGTAGACACGGGTGCTTGTCATTCTCTTTTGCCAAGGAAACTCTTCAAGGCACGACGTAGTCTGTCTACATCTGCCGACATCCACTTGGTAGCTGCCAACGGATCTGCGATACCCACCTACGGTTACAATAACCTCACATTATCGTTCGGAAACGGTAAATTCAATTGGAAGTTTCTCGTTGCTGACGTCACAATGCCAATCCTCTGTGCGGATTTCCTCTCTCATTTCCACCTTCTGGTCGATGTCGCCCACCAACGATTGGTCAACGCAGACTCGTACTTGTCGACACCTCTTCAACCCGCCCCCTCTAACCTCGCTCTCCACATCAGCGCACCCACGGATGCCTACGCCCACCTCCTCACGTCGTACCCGGAAGTTTTCCGTCCAGAACTTCGCCAAACGGCCACGGTTCCTGCCAAGCACGGTATTTATCACCATATCAAGACGACGGGACCCCCGGTCTTCGCAAAATTCAGACGTCTGGCACCAGAACGATTGGCAGCCGTCAAACAGACGTTCACCGAAATGGAGGAAATGGGCCTTTGCCAAAAGGCCTCCAGCCCATGGTCGTCACCCTTACACATCGTTCTGAAGAAAGACGGCTCCCTCCGTCCGTGCGGGGATTACAGGCGCCTGAACATGCAAACAAAACCGGATCACTACCCCCTCCCAAACATTGCCGACGTGACCTCCTACCTGCACAAAGTGAAGGTTTTCTCTACGCTCGACCTCCTGAAGGGGTATTATCAGGTGCCTATGAACCCAGAAGACATCCCCACGACCGCCATCACCACTCCGTTTGGTACATACACCTTCAATAACTCCTGTTTTGGCCTTCGTAATGCTGGGGCATCGTTTCAACGTCTCATGGATGGCATCTTAGGGGACCTCCCTTCCTGTGTATGTTACGTGGACGACATACTTGTGTTCTCCTCCTCAAAAGAGGAACACCTCCGTCACTCGCGCATCGTGCTCGACCGCCTGCAACAAAACGGCCTTGTAGTCCGGTACGACAAGTGTACCTTTGGCGCCAACGAAGTGTCGTTCTTAGGGCACAGTATGACTCCTGAAGGAGTCCATCCCCTCCCTGAGAAGGTAGCAGCCGTTCAGAACTTCCCCGCGCCCTCGACCGTCAAAGCTCTGCAGGAATTCTTGGGCATGATCAACTATTATCACCGTTTTCTGGCAGCCATTGCCGCCACTTTTGCTCCCCTCTACGCCTCCCTCAAGTGCAAGCCAAAGGACCTGAAGTGGGGTCCCCTTCAAGAAGCAGCCTTCTGCAATGCAAAGAAGGCCCTATCAACTGCTGCGACTCTCACTTTTCCTATCCCACACGCCCCTCTCCTTCTCTCCACCGATGCCAGCGACGTCGCTATTGGTGCAGTACTCGAGCAGGTGCTCAAAGGCTCGCCCCGCCCATCGGCCTTCTTCAGCAGAAAACTGTCCAAGGCAGAATCGGGTTACTCTACCTTCGATCGAGAATTGCTGGCGGTGCACTTGGCTGTCCGTCACTTTCGCCATTTCTTAGTAGGTACGCCCTTCGTCATTCGCAGACATCATGCCTCTGGTGCACGCCTTCACTCGACAGTCTGACGCCTGGTCCACCCGTCAACGCCGACATCTCTCCGCCGTGGCTGAATACAATTGCACCCTCCAATACGTCCCTGGGAAAATGAATCCTGTTGCCGATGCCCTGTCAAGAAACACGTTGGCTGCCGTTCAACTGGGATTGGATTACAACGCCCTGGCTGAAGCCCAACGACAGGATCCAGAGTATCCAGCTTGTAGAACATCCTGTGATGTCAGTACTGGTAAACCGCGACCTTGGATTCCTGCTCCCATGCGCCGACAGGTGTTTGATTTCATTCACGGCCTTTCACATCCCTCGTGCCGTTCTACTGCACAGCTGCTGAAGGCAAAGTTCATTTGGCACGGCATTTCTAAGGATGCTAAGGATTGGGTCCGTGCCTGTACTTCTTGCCAAACTTCCAAAGTACATTGACACACGGATTCAGGAGTGGGCACCTTTCCTCAACCTCAGCGTCACTTCGCACACATTCACGTCGACGTTGTAGGCCCCCTACCCATGTCACAAGGACATCGTTACCTGTTTACCGTCATCGACCGCTCCACTCGTTGGCCTGAAGCCATTCCCATGGAAACTGCAACGTTCGCCTCATGTACATCTGCCTTACTCTCTGGATGGATTTCAAGATTCGGTATCCCTGAGCATATTACTTCTGACAGGGGAACCAATTTCACCTCTCAATTGTGGACGTCATTAGCGAATCTCCTGGGCATCACCCTACATCAGACAACGGCCTACAACCCCGCTGCCAATGGAATGGTTGAACGTTTTCATCGCACCCTCAAAGCAGCTTTGATGTCCCGCTGCAAGGATTGCAACTGGTTTACTCAGCCTCCCTGGGTCCTCCTGGTACTAAGGACCACTCCTAAAGACGCCCTCGACGTCTCGGCAGCTGAAATGGTGTATGGCGACCCGTTGGTCGTTTCTGCCGAATGTTTCCTTCTACAACCTCCTCCGACGATCTCCAGCGCATACGTCACGTCGTGGGAAAATTTACTCCGTGCCGCCAGACTTACAAGCCCCCAGCAAAGCATCACATACCAACGGACTTGCACTCTGCAACGCACGTCTTCCTGCGCAACGACACTAGCAAGCCACCACTAACGCCCCCTTACATGGGCCCTTTCCTTGTGATCCGACGCAGTCCGAAAGCATTCCTACTAAACATTTGGGGCAAAGAAGACTGGGTCTCCATTGATCGTCTAAAACCTGCTTATCTTCTGCCAGATGACCCACCTACAGTTCGCCTCTCTAGATCAGGGCGCCCTATTTAACATGTACAGTATGTCATTTTTAGGGGGGGAGCCATGTACCAACCGTGTGTCACACAATTGTACATAATTATTTTGTATATATTATGCTTGTATCTACGCTCTTCCCTCGCACTAAAAAGAACCTGAATGATCATGTTTCCGGTTTGCTCTGTAACATTGTCTGTCTCTCGAACTTGTTATGTCCTGTTGCCTTGAGGTTTTCTATATAAAGGAGAGTGTTCCTTAATAAACAACTCAGTTGATTGCATCCTGCCTTTGAGTTCACAACCCTCTTCCGGCCGTCACAGTAGCATTGACGGCTACTGCTACTTTGGCACAAAACATTAACGACCACTGGTTCCCTGGCAAGTGGCACTGACAGTTACTGTACAACGAATAGTCTGACCTATATTTTCCACAATCTTCTATTGTCTTCATACACCACACAACCATAAGATTACCAAACTGTTCTTCTTCGCTCAAGGGTTAACTAATGCTATTATCTTGCTTGTGAGTACACTTCGGTACACAATTCTATGTTATTTCTTTCCTTCTGGTTTTTTTATAGTTCATATATGAAATATTTCTTTTTAAATCTTGTTACTGTTTTTAAAATATATTATCTTAACATTGTATTACTTCTCTTACAGTTGATTATTTCCTTATTTCTTTTCCTAACTGGGTTATTTTCTGTCTGTTGGAGCCATTACGCTTATAGTATCCCGTTTTTCCAGGTAGGGTTGAAGATTTACTAGTAATATTATTTGTAATTAAATTCGATTTTATTAACCAATCTACGGTGAATGGAAACTCCATAATTCTATAACTGCTCAATAACTCTTACTTGTTCTAAATGTAATATAGGTTTCAAGAAAAACCGAGGTTTTAATTTGCAA
>NC_090760.1:43080896-43085896 GCF_036898095.1 Palaemon carinicauda | reverse complement strand
ATATTGCTTATAGGAATATGAAAAACACGTCTAAATGTGCAAAATTTATCATTAATTGAATGCCAAGTAACAAACTACCAATTAGCTACGATGGTGAAGATGGGTTGATTTCAATTCTAAGTACAAAATACCTGAATTCGATAGGTATAAGTACAGAAGAATTGTCATTGACTTTTATCTTTCTTCGTGGCCAAGTGGCTTAGTCACTGTCTATACAAGCTTGCCGACCAGGGTTCGATTCCCGGCCGGACCCAAGCTCTTGTCTTTGTTTGATTTCGCCTGGGGCTCTGATCCCGAGGTCGTTGGGAGAATCCAGACATTAATGTATCAAAAATATATATGGCTTATATGAATATGAAAAACACGTCTAAATGTGCAAAATTTATCATTAATTGAATGCCAAGTAACAAACTACCAATTAGCTACGATGGTGAAGATGGGTTGATTTCAATTCTAAGTACAAAATACATGAATTCGACAGTTATAAGTACAGAAGAATTGTCATTGACTTTTATCTTTCTTCGTGGCCAAGTGGCTTAGTCACTGTCTATAGAAGCTTGCCGACCTGGGTTCGATTCCCGGCCGGACCCTAGCTCTTGTCTTTGTGTGATTTCGCCTGGGGCTCTGATCCCGAGGTCGTTAAGAGAATCCAGACATTAATGTATCAAAAATATATATGGCTTATATGAGTATGAAAAACACGTCTAAGTGTGCAAAATTTATCATTAATTGAATGCCAAGTAACAAAATACCAATTAGCTACGATGGTGAAGATGGGTTGATTTCAATTCTAAGTACAAAATACCTGAATTCGACAGGTATAAGTACAGAAGAAATGTCATTGACTTTTATCTTTCTTCGTGGCCAAGTGGCTTAGTCACTGTCTATACAAGCTTGCCGACCAGGGTTCGATTCCCGGCCGGACCCAAGCTCTTGTCTTTGTGTGATTTCGCCTGGGGCTCTGATCCCGAGGTCGTTAAGAGAATCCAGACATTAATGTATCAAAAATATATATGGCTTATATGAATATGAAAAACACGTCTAAATGTGCAAAATTTATCATTAATTGAATGCCAAGTAACAAACTACCAATTAGCTACGATGGTGAAGATGGGTTGATTTCAATTCTAAGTACAAAATACCTGAATTCGACAGGTATAAGTACATAAGAATTGACATTGACTTTTATCTTTCTTCGTGGCCAAGTGGCTTAGTCACTGTCTATACAAGCTTGCCGACCAGGGTTCGATTCCCCGGCCGGACCCAAGCTCTTGTCTTTGTGTGATTTCGCCTGGGGCTCTGATCCCGAGGTCGTTAAGAGAATCCAGACATTAAGGTATCAAAAATATCTATGGCTTATATGAATATGAAAAACACGTCTAAATGTGCAAAATTTATCATTAATTGAATGCCAAGTAACAAACTACCAATTAGCTACGATGGTGAAGATGGGTTGATTTCAATTCTAAGTACAAAATACCTGAATTCGACAAGTATAAGTACAGAAGAATTGTCATTGACTTTTATCTTTCTTCGTGGCCAAGTGGCTTAGTCACTGTCTATACAAGCTTGCCGACCAGGGTTCGATTCCCGGCCGGACCCAAGCTCTTGTCTTTGTGTGATTTCGCCTGGGGCTCTGATCCCGAGGTCGTTAAGAGAATCCAGACATTAATGTATCAAAAATATATATGGCTTATATGAATATGAAAAACACGTCTAAATGTGCAAAATTTATCATTAATTGAATGCCAAGTAACAAACTACCAATTAGCTACGATGGTGAAGATGGGTTGATTTCAATTCTAAGTACAAAATACCTGAATTCGACAGGTGTAAGTACAGAAGAATTGTCAATGACTTTTATCTTTCTTCGTGGCCAAGTGGCTTAGTCACTGTCTATACAAGCTTGCCGACCAGGGTTCGATTCCCGGCCGGACCCAAGCACTTGTCTTTGTGTGATTTCGCCTGGGGCTCTGATCCCGAGGTCGTTAAGAGAATCCAGACATTAATGTATCAAAAATATATATGGCTTATATATATATATATATATATATATATATATATATATATATATACATATATATATATATATATATATATATATATATATATATATATATATATATATATATATATATATATGTATATATATATATATATATATATATATATATATATATATATATATATATATATATATATATATATATATATATATATATATATATATATATATATATATATATATATATATTTAATGTATATAAATATATACATATATATACACACAAATATATGAATATGCATCTATACACACATGCACACACACACACACACATATATATATATATATATATATATATATATATATATATATATATATATATATATATATATATATATATATATATATATATATATATATATATATATATATATATATATATATATATATCTATACATATATATGGTCTATATATATATATATATATATATATATATATATATATATATATATATATATATATATATATATATATATATATATATATATATATATATATATATATATATATATATATATATATCTATATATATATATATATATATATATATATATATATATATATATATATATATATATATATATATATATATATATATATATATATATATATATATATATATATATATATATATATATATATATATATATATATAATACATATATAAATATATTCATATATATACACACAAATATTTGAATATGTATCTATCTCCAAAATCAAACCAAACAAAACCCCAACGGCGGAGCTTCCCAGCGCTGGCGGAAGAGGGCAATGCCTCTCGGGCAGGCAACAAGGCGGGCCTTGACATAACAAGAACCCGACAGCCCGATGCAACCAACATCGGAGAAGCCGCCTGTCTCATATGTCTTGAGCCGCGGTGAAAACGGTGTTGGCCAAGTGTGTGTGCGTGGCCGTTGCAAAGCCACGACCACCCAAAACAATATACCCAGCTACTGGCATTCGGTCGTTTCCTCCACCCTTCTTCATCTCTTTCTCACCATCATCATCATCATCACCACCACAAAGTCCTGAGGCGACAGCACCGTGGGTGAAGGTGGAAGGCCTGGATAGCTGGAAGCCCTTAGCCCATGACTGCACTCGGGCGGCGAGTCTAAGATTCAGTCGCTCTCTGGTGACGGTGCCATGACACCAGAGTTCGGCAGCTGTACCCGTGACTGGGCTGGCCTATTGAGGACACCGCAGCTCGCCCCACATGGGGAGGCCCCTAGAAAAGGTGGGGTAAATATCGGACACGGCAAACCCGTCTGGTCAGCTCACCGCGGCTGGCGGACATCCCACTAATGCGGTCGAAACAACAAGAAAAAAAGATTAACCTTAGGTGCGTGGAACATCCGCACCCTCCAAGACGTGACGAACACCAACCGCCCGGAACGACGTACAGCCCTCGTCTGCAAGGAGCTAGCCCGCTTCAATGTTGATGTGGCGGCTCTTAGCGAGACCAGACTACCCGAAGAGGGCAACATCAGGGAAGCTGGAACAGGCTACACCATCTTCTGGAAAGGCAAGGCCCTAGAGGAGCCTCGCATCCACGGTGTCGGCTTCGCCATCCGATCGCAGCTAGTGCAGCAGCACAACCTCGCTCCCAAAGCCATCAGTGAGCGCCTGATGACTGTCCGCATCCCCATCACGCGGGACAGACACCTCACCCTGATCTCTGTCTACGCCCCGACTATGACCTCAACCGATGATGACAAAGCTACCTTCTACACCCAGCTCGACCGCACCATCCAGGCAGTGCCCGCCAATGACAAGCTCGTTGTGCTTGGGGACTTTAATGCCCGAGTAGGCAAAGACCATCGCCTGTGGGAGGGAATCATCGGCCGCCATAGCATTGGAAATTGCAACGCCAATGGCCAACTCCTACTGGGTCTGTGTGCAGAACACCAACTTATGGTAACCAACACCATCTTCCAGTTACCAAAACGACAAAAGACCACACGGAGACACCCAGAGTCTAAACACTGGCACACCCTGGACTATGTCCTGACCAGAGCCAGAGACCGAGGAGACGTCCGCATCACCCGATCCATGCCCGGAACGGACGACTGCTGGACGGACCATAGACTCCTCATCTCCCGACTCTCCGTGACAACCCTACGACCACCTAGAAGGGCACCTGACAGCGTACCACACCAACGCTTTGATTGTAGTAAGCTCCGCAACCCACAGGTGGCACAGAACTACAAGGAGGCCTGCGAACAACATCTCGCAGACCCCGTGGGTCAGGCCACTGTTGAGCACCACTGGACCACCCTCAAAAACGCCATGGCCCGTGCCGCGGAGGAAACACTAGGCTAAACCACCAAGAAACGGCAGGATTGGTTTGATGAGAATGATGCTACCATCTCTCTTCTCATTGAAACCAAACAACAAGCACGCCTGACTTTGGAAAACCAACCAACAGCAGCTAACAAATGTGCTCACAAGGTGGCTGAAGCTGGTTGCCAAAGAGGGATCCGTGAAGCCAAGAACACCTGGTGGCAAAGAAAAGCTGCAGAAATACAGAGTTTCGCTGACCAACGTGACTTGTGCAGCTTCTCTGCAGCAACAAAGGAAATATTCGGTCCCACACGGTCATCAGTGGGCAACCTGAAGGATACGGATGGGGCCACGACCATCACCGACAGTGAGGGCATCCTGGCCAGGTGGAGGTCTCACTTTGAGAACCTCCTCAAGGACCAAGAAGACACCCCAGACGATCTCCTGCAAATGACCCCGCAGCATTCCATCCGTCACTGGATGGCACTACCACTCTCCATCCATTACTTCAACAAGGCCCTGCAGCGCATGAAGCCCGGCAAAGCCCCATGGCCAGACAACATCCCGTTGGAGCTCCTCACTCACGGTGGCCCCGGTTTGAGGAACCGTTTGATGCTCCTTATACTGAAAATATGGGAGACCAAGACCCTC
>NC_090760.1:43045896-43065896 GCF_036898095.1 Palaemon carinicauda | reverse complement strand
ATAAGGATTACACTTACAGACCACTTTCAGCGCTATTAAGAATTGTATATTACCTCATGAATACATAAACACAAGTATTGCAATTGCAAAAAGGATGAATTTATAAAATGAAGCTATTCAATATATGTCTCTTATTGTAAGTATAATACTGGAAATTATTATTTCGGATTTTTTGTGGAATAGCTTTTCCGGTATATGGAATGAAAATTAACAGTTCATCAGAATTTGAGTCTAACGCTATACTACATTTAAAGCGTAGAAGGTTTTTGTAAAAGAAAAAAAAAAAATTTATTACTTCCAATTTTGGATGATTATTTTCAGGTTACTTATCTTGAAGAGCAGGAATATTTTTTTCGTTGAAATGCGCACTGTAGATGCCGCTGAATTTCCATATTTCACATAATTTTGTAGAATATATTCAGGTTGTGCTTCTTCGTTCGTTTTGGCTGTAAGGGGGATGTTGTAATAAACCCAAAATGGACCATAATCTTGGGTCTCTCCTTTTCCTATGTAATGTTTATCATCACATTTTTATATTCCCTTATTCTGAACATCTTTTGTAGCTTACTCCTGCATGTTATGTTAAGAATTTGTTGGGATATGAGCACCTCAATGCAAATTAACATTCACACTAATAGTGTTTCACCAACTAGGCATACACCATATTTTCTGTTCTTGTTGCTAATATATACGTTATTGTTATGTTAGATTTTTTATTACTAGTCAAGCTACAACCCTAGTTGGAAAAGCAAGATGCTATAAGCCCAAGGGCTCCAACAGGAAAAAGTAGCCCAGTGAGGAAAGGAAATAAGGAAATAAATAAATGATGAGAACAAATTAAAAATAAATAATTCTAAAAACAGTAACAACGTCAAAACAGATGTGTCATATATAAACAATAAAAACTTATGTCAGCCTGTTCAACATAACTGCATTTTCTGCAACTTTGAACTTTTGAAGCTCTACTGATTCAAATACCCGATTAGGAAGATCATTCCACAACTTGGTCACAGTTGAAATAAAGCTTCTAGAATACTATGTAGTATTGAGCCCCATGATAGAGAAGGCCTGGCTATAGGAATTAACTGCCTACCTACATTACGAACAGGATGGAATTGTCCAGGAAGATCTGAATGTAAAGGAAGGTCAGAGTTATGAAAAATCATATGCAACATGCATAATGAACTAATTGAACGACGACGGTGCCAAAGATTAATATCTAGATCAGGAATAAGAAATTTAATAGACCGTAAGTTGCTGTCTAACAAATTAAGATTAGAATCAGCAGCTGGAGACCAGACAGGAAAACAATACTCAAAACAAGGTAGAATGAAAGAATTAAAACGCTTCTTCAGAATAGATTGATCACTGAAAATCTTGAAAGATTTCTCAATAAGCCAATTTACTGTGCAATGGAAGAAGACACAGACCTCTCAAAAGTAAATTTGCTGTCGAGAATCGCACCTAAAATTCGAAAAGAGTTATACAAAGTTAAAGAAACGTTATCAATACTGAGATCCAGATGTTGAGGAGCCAATGTCCTTGACCTACTTACAATCATACTGAGTTTTGTTAGGATTCAACTTCATACCCAATAATTTGCACCATGCACTAATTTTAGCTAGATGTCTATTAAGGGATTCAGCAACCCCAGATCTACCTTCAGGGGATGGAATTGATGCAAAGAGAGTAGCATCATCTGCATATGCAAGAAGCCTGTTTTCTAGGCCAAAGCACCTGTCATAAGTATATAGTATGAAAAGTAATGGGCCAAGGACACTACCCTGTGGAACACCGGATATCACATTCCTATACTCACTATGGTGGCCATCAACAACAACCCTTTGATATCTATTACTTAAAAAAACATTAATAATGCTAAGACCCACCCACTCCCAACTATTTGAGTTTGAAAACAAGGGCCTCATGATTAACACGGTCAAAGGCAGCACTAAAATTAAGGCCAATCATACGAACTTCCTGACCACAATCAAGGGATTTCTGTACAGTATTGGAGATTGTAAGGTCATTACATGCTCCAAGGCCTTTACGAAAACCAAATTGCAAACTAGGGAATATATGATTACCTTCAGCAAACCTATTAAGACGGTTTGCCAGAAGACGTTCAAAAACTTTAGATAATATGGGAATTGTGGAAATTGGGCGGTAATCAGATGGACTTGAAGTACCGCAAACACATTTACGTAGAGGAGTAACATTACCAATTCTCCAACAAGTGCTAAAAGCTCCTCCTCTTGCTAACTTGCGTAAAACAACAAATAACTTTGGAGCTAAGAAATCTGCTGTTTTTATAAAAAAAAAAAAAAAAGGAAAAATACCATTTGGGTCTACACCTCCATAAACATCACGTAAAATAGATGTCCTTACAACTGATTATCAATACAATTTACCAATGATTAATTTTATGGTAAAAGTAACAAACTATCTTTAGAGTGCTAAAGTTTCATCAAATTGAAATATACTGCTAATACAAATATAGACACACAGACGCACCGACATTGTAGAAAAATACAACTTCTCTTCATCGCTGAAAATTTCTTGCCCTGAAGAGCAGAAAGAAAACAGGAAGTCTGGAAGCCAGGAGAATATCAGTTAATATTTTAGGTCTCATTCGATCGATGGGGATCTTGGGAGATTAATGACTGCGCAAATCAGGTTTTCTCTCCGGACTCGTGACCGGATTCCTTTTCCTAAATCGGTAATGTTGGGAACCTTGTTTTTGGATGATTTACTCTGATTGTGGCTCGATTTAGGAGTTTATTGACAATGACTCTTGAGAATGAAATATATATATATATATATATATATATATATATATATATATATATATATATATATATATATATATATATATATATATATACATACATACATACATATATATATACATACATACTTACATAGATATATATATATATATATATATATATATATATATATATATATATATATATATATATATATATATATTTATATATATATATATATATATATATATATATATATATATATATATATATATATATATATACATACATACATATATATACATACATACTTACATATATATATATATATATATATATATATATATATATATATATATATATATATATATATATATATATATATATATATAAATGACTGACATCATTACGAACATTTTACTGGCATAATGAGCTCAAATTATGATTAAAAATCTATATGAGTAAATACTTATAGCTAGTGTTATTGACTAGTTTAAAATGCATATCATAGCTATAACTAAATACTTACCATTTAAACTTTATTCAATTACCATTTGAGCTTATAATGACAATCAAATTTTCTTAATCAACTCAGTTATTTATGTATATCCGTCTATATATCAGTTCAGAGAGATCGTTATTACTGTATGGGCAGGGTATGTCAATGAAACAGTAACCATTTTGTAAACTTGAGAGCAAAGCCCTCAGAAAGATATTGGGAGTTAAATGACAGGACAGGAATAGAGAGGAAACAAAGAGAAATTACTCAAAGACCATATGTGGATGAGATCTCGGTGGGTGGTTAGATAGAGATGGTTTGGGCATGCTCTTCTCACTCTCTCGAAAGAGATTAGTTCACCAAAATTTCAATTTGGCTCCACAATCCACTGGAAGAGTTGGAAGAGACAGGCTTACATGGCTGAGGACTATGAAGTGTGAAGTAGGATATGAGGAATGGAGAAATATTGTAAATAGAGGCGACTAGGGATATTTAATCGAGGCTCTTTGCGTCAATAGGCGTATGAGATGATGATGATAATAATAATATTGATCCTGAACAATAGGTTGATGATATTCATGATGATGAATATGATAATGATTATATAATTTAAGCTGTCAATGTAATAGATTTTGTCTTAATTTTGATACCATACTAATGAAATAATACCAATGACGTTACGATGACGAAATTTATACATTCGCATATTACTAGGTCTTTTGCAAAAACATTCACGTATGCCAAATCATATCCATGAAATACAGATTGCAATATTTACATTTTCATATTTAACGATAAGAAGGATCCATTCTAAATTTTATAGCTTTTGACCTGAGACATTTCGTATAAAATTGAAATGTAAATCGATGCATAAATTAGTCTATGCACAGAAAATATATATCAATTATTAAAGGATGAAATATGAATAATTTGTGAATAAATGAATAAAGTAATTGAATATATTGGAGAATCTATACAATCCTGCTTTAATGAAGAGTGATAGGGTAAGAATTATATTTTATTCTCCAAGTTTCGTTTACAGAGTTAAAATACCAAAAGGCGTATGGTAGATAAGAAATATCATATTAAGAAACTATGTTATATCGTAAAAAGTGTACCAACAGTGTGTCGCACGATCGTACATAGTTCATTTTGTGCTTGTATCTTCGCTCTCCCCTCGCACTAAAAAGAAGCTGAAAAAACATGTCTGTTTTTCTCAATGGTAACGGTGTTGATTTTGAACATGAAATTTCCTGTTGCTTTGAGATTTTGTATATAAAGAAGAGTGTCCTATAATAAACTTACTCAGTTGCTTTTATCCTGTCTTTGAGTCAAAACCTTCTCTCGGCCGTCATATTGGTGACCCCGGACTGACTCGCTCCTCCCACCTCCCTCCACCCCCCCCCAACCCCCCCGCCTCTCACCGTTACTATGACGCTGTTAACGCATACCTTTTGCAGCAGTACTAGCCGACGCCAGCCGCCCGTATAGCAAAGCTTTTTTCAGCTCTCTCAACAACCGTTGGGGGTCCAAAGGGGTTTGCTTACATTCGGGAAAATGACCAGTATCACTCGCCTGCAACCTGCCGCTGACGGGTCTCCTCGTGAGGTGAACATACTTCATGCCCTTGGGGTAAGCCGTTTACCGGAACCTGTACGCGCTACCATACCCGATGTCGATAGCTTACCCATAAAGGACTTGATGACCAAAGCTGACACCCTTATGGACAGCCACTTCATGACCTTCAAAACCTCCATCAACGCCTCCACTCCTGACGAAGAGGACACCTATTCAACTTCAACCGAAGCCGACGTGAATGCCGTAGGACACAAACGCCTATGAATGCCGTAGGCCTATGAATGCCATAGGACACACACGCCTATGAATGCAGTAGGATACACACACCTATGAATGCCGTAGGACACAAACGCCTATGAATGTCGTAGGCCTATGAATGCCATAGGACACACATGCCTATGAATGCCGTAGTACACACGCCTACCCCGTGACGAGCCGGAGCGGCAACAAAGGCACCCATCATCCACCACTTGCTCTCGCCCCAACCAACGACTTCTACAGCCACTCAATGCCGCTAATCGGCGCAGTTTTTGCTACTACCACTCCAGATTCAGGGCACCCTATTTAACATGTACAGTATGTCATTTTTAGAGGGGGAGCCATGTACCAACCGTATGTCACACGATCGTACATAGTTCATATTGTGCTTGAATCTTCGCTCTCCCCCAGCACTAAAAAGAACCTGAAAAAACATGTCTGTTTTTCTCAATGGTAACGGTGTTGATTTTGAACATGAAATTTCCTGTTGTCTCGAGTTTTTGTATATAAAGGAGAGTGTTCTATAATAAACTCACTCAGTTGCTTTTATCCTGTCTTTGAGTCACAACCTTCTCTCGGCCGTCATAAAAGAATAATGATGGTCGCACAGAGAAAGGAGAGAAAAGTAAGTCAATTACATATCTTTACTTTTATGATGAAGTATGAGCTAACATATTTAATTTCTAACATGATCTCTCTCTCTCTCTCTCTCTCTCTCTCTCTCTCTCTCTCTCTCTGTATCTGCTATCGCTGGCAACTAGCCTTAGTTTTGCTAATCCGTCACAGCATATAGATTCTTCACCTCTTAATCTGCATATTAATAGATCCTCTTTAGTAGAGCAGTAATGGCTGTAACTAACATTCAATGGTGAATAGTGAACTTAATAAATAAAATTTAGCAAACATACTTTTTTATCTCATTCAACATCCACGACATCTTTCGTTAGTTCGCTTACTTTTTAAGGAATTGCACAAAGACTGTTTCCAAACGTTTAGAAATTTATTACTTGATGTGAAAATGAAAATGAAATGGACCTGAAAATTTAACTTAATACTACCCAGAAACTTATGCACATATAACCCTTATGAATTTTTATAATAATTAAATAATTATTACTTGCAACATCATGTACCTGGATTGAGAATTATGGAGGGAAACTAATCCATGAAAGAATCTACCATAGGGCAGAATACTATAGAAGTAGTAGTAGGTATGACAAGATTAATTAGTTATCCCTATGGATGGTGAAAAAATAATATAACACATAAAGTGATGGGATTTTCATTATGAAAGCTCAAGTTATCACAGTATCTTAAAAACAAAATATCCCATACATCCTAAGAATTACTCAAAAAAACTTGTGAGTAATTCTCTGTTGGAAAAGAAGAACCAATTAGACATTCATATCTTGCTTCCTAAACATCTGGAATCTTGTCTCGTTTTAATGTCTAGTTATTAAGGTGTTTAGCATGAGAGAGAGAGAGAGAGAGAGAGAGAGAGAGAGAGAGAGAGAGAGAGAGAGAGATAAAGAGGGTAATAAAATAAATTTTCTTTCCGAATAATCATTTCCTAATCTTACTTCTCTTTTGAAGAGCTCAATGGATCTCTCTTATATGCCAATAATGTCCGAAGGATCAACACATTATTATTATTATTATCATTATTATTAAGGAACTGGAGAATTACGACAACGCCAAACATTCTTGAATTTATTTCCATCACCAACAAATAACAACGATTCAAACATCTCTGTGTTCATAATCATGTTCCTGGATAAAATAAAGTAAAACAATAAAGAGCAAGCTGTACATAAATATTGTAAACAAACAAATAAATTCTAAGTTAGAATGGGAGAAGGCATAATTAGGCAATCTTCAAAGGAAAACTAGAAATTTCTTGATTAAGTTGTGGCTTTTTAGATTTTATAAAAATTGACTCTGCTATTCTTATTTCATTTTCATATGAGCCTCTGTATATTATTGAAAAGTTGTCCAAAGAGAATGAACACTTACAATCCATTTCGCAATGGTCTCGTATGCTGGTCTGTGAAGGTTTGGACAAGGCTCTGCCAGTTCGGCTGCTAATTCCCTTGTGATCTTGGTAGCGAGAAAAAATGCATTTTTTCGTGGAGCCAATGTAAGCTAATTGGCAATTTGGACAGTTAAACAGGTAAACCACCATTGATTCAAAGGTCTCTTGCAGCTTTTCTTTATGATTAACAAAACTTTTTATTTTGGAGTAATTTGTGGTAGGTATTTACTCAGGATTTCATGTATTCTGATTTTAATATATTTGTTTGTTTCATCATTAAAATAAGGTAATTTGATGAAGAGTTCAACTTTTTTTGGACCCAATTTCTTTGGTTTAGGACAAAATATACTGTTACGGAAAGTTCTGAGCTTGTAATAGAATATTTTGGATGGGAAACCATTGTTGGAAAAGAATTTCTCCAGGAAACATATTTCCTTATGAAAACTTTCAAAAGATGACGTAAATCTAAACGCTCGGTAAAACATTGTGCTAGATGTGTTTACCTTGAAATTGGCATAGCATCTACTCAAAAAATTAACTCAGAGTCCTGTGTGAGAAGGTTTTCTGTAAATGTTGGTGTCTACACCGTTATTTGATTTTTTATTAAAATATCTAAAAAGGGGATTTGATTATCCTGTTCTTTTTCTATCGTAAATTTGATTTTTGGATGTTATGAATTCATGTAATTCAAAAAGTTTTCCGCATCTTCCTTCTTTTTTAATATTATAAATATATCATCTACGTATCTCCTGTAGTAAAATGGCTTAAAATCTGATGGACAATTATTTAACCATTTTTCTTCATGATAACAAAGAAAAATATTTGCTAAAGTGGCAGATAAAGGTGAACCCATTGCTAAACCCTCTTTTTGTTTGTAGTAATTTCCATTAAATACAAAGTAGGTGTTATTAAAGGTTAAATCTAAAAGCTCTCTGAAATCATTTTCATTCAAACCTCTGAAGTTGTCGTTATTGTCATATATAAGATTTGTAATTATATTAATAGTTTCCTGAACCGGTACATTCGTATATAGGGACGTTATATCTAGACTTACAATATAGTTTTCTTCACTTATTGGGGTATCTTTAATTTCATTAAAAAATTCATAGGTGTTTTCCAGGGAGTATTCATTTTTAGCATATTTGTTTATTCCGGGAATTATGAATTTTGCTAATTCATAATTGTGAGTTTTAAAACTCACAATTATGAATTAGCAAATAATTGTCCATCAGATTTTAAGCCATTTTACTACAGGAGATACGTAGATGATACATTTATAACATTAAAAAAGAAGGAAGATGCGGAAAACTTTTTGAATTACATGAATTCACAACATCCAAAAATCAAATTTACGATAGAAAAAGAACCGGATAGTCAAATCCCCTCTTTAGATATTTTAATAAAAAAAAATCAAATAACGGTGTAGACACCAACATTTACAGAAAACCTTCTCACACAGGACTCGGAGTTAGTTTTTTGAGTAGATGCTATGCCAATTTCAAGTTAAACACATTTAGCACAATGTTTTACCGAGCGTTTAGATTAACGTCATCTTTTGAACATTTTCATAAGGAAATATGTTTCCTGGAGAAATTCTTTTCCAACAATGGTTTCCCATTCAAAATATTCTATTATAAACTCAGAACTTTCCTTAATAGTATATTTTGTCCTAAACCAAAGAAATTGGGTCCAAAAAAAGTTGAACTCTTCATCAAATTTCCTTGTTTTAATGATGAAACAAACAAATATATTAAAATCAGAATACATGAAATCCTGAGTAAATACCTACCACAAATTAAACCGAATTTAATATTCTATAATTACTCCAAAATAAAAAGTTTTGTTAATCATAAAGAAAAGCTGCAAAAGACCTTTGAATCAATGGTGGTTTACCTGTTTAACTGTCCAAATTGCCAATTAGCTTACATTGGCTCCAAGAAAAAATGCATTTTTTCTCGCTACCAAGATCACAAGGGAATTAGCAGCCGAACTGGCAGAGCCTTGTCCAAACCTTCACAGTCCAGCATACGAGACCATTGTGAAATGGATTATAAGTGTTCATTCTCTTTGGACAACTTTTCAATAATATACAGAGGCTCATATGAAAATGAAATAAGAATAGCAGAGTCATTTTTTATAAAATCTAAAATGCCACAACTTAATCAAGAAATTTCTAGTTTTCCTTTTAACATTGCCTAATTATGCCTTCTCCCATTCTAACTTAGAATATATTTGTTTGCTTACAATATTTTTGTACAGCTTGCTCTTTATTGTTTTACTTTCTTTTACCCAGGAACATGATTATGAACACAGAGATGGTTGAAACGTTGTTTTATGTTGGTGATGGAAATAAATTTAAGAATGTTTGGCGTTGTCGTAATTCTCCAGTTCCTTATTAAACTGAGGTTCCCTTCCACCCGCTCAGTATCGGATATTATCATTATTATTATTATTATTATTATTATTATTATTATTATTATTATTATTATTATTATTATTACAAAAAAAAAACCAGCTATAACCGTAGTTAGAAATGCAAGATGCTTCAAGCCCATGGGTTCCAACAAGGAAAAATATCCCAGTGAGGAATGGAAATAAGGAAATAGATAAACTGCAATAAAAGTGATAAATAATCAAAATAAAATATTTTAAGAGCAGCATATCATTAAATTGGACCTTTCATATATGCACTATAAAAACTTCAAAACAAACAAGGGGAAGAAAAATAAGATAGAACAGCCTGCCAAAGTGTACCCCCAAGCAAGAGAACTCTAATCCAAGACAGTGGAAGGTCATGGTGTAGAGGCTAAGGCACTCCCCATGAGTAGAGAATAATGGTTTAATTTTAGAGTGTCCTCGTAGAAGAGCTTACTTTTATAGCTAAAGAGTCTCCTCTACCCTTACAAAGAGGAAAGTAGCCACTGAACAGTGACATTTCCGTAGTTAGCCCCTTGTGCAAAGAAAAATGTTTGGTATTCCCAGTCCATTCAGGTGTATGAGGACAGAGGAAAATGTGGAAAGAATAGACCAGACTATTTGGTGTATGTGTAGGCAAAGGCAAAATGATTCGTAACCAGAGATAGGGATATAATGTAGTACGGTACTGTCTAGCCAGTTAAAGGACCCAATAACTCTCTTGCGGTATTATCTCAAAAGGTGGCTGGTGCCAAGGCCAACCTACTACATACTAACTCAGTGCATTTTTAGATATTCGAAAATATACTCTTCTTTTTTTTTCCTTTCTTTTTTTATGGGAACCTTCTGCAGTTTACTTTCTGCCTCCCTCTTATCCATTTTGCCTAATAGAGTGCTTGGTAGAATGTTCATGTTTAGAATAGAGTGGCACAATACTATTACTATTATTATTATTATTATTATTATTAGTAGTAGTAGTAGTAGTAGTAGTAGTAGTAGTAGTAGTAGTAGTAGTAGTACTATCATCATCATCATTATTATTATTATTATTATTATTATTATTATTATTATTATTATTATTATTAATTTTTAATCATACTGGTGATTATTTCATTTAACTGTTGTTCATATCAGAATGGTGCTATTCAAAACATTCGACCGGAGAATATATTATATATTATTTTTGTCTCATTTGATATGGTTATTTTTTTTCCTAATCAGAACATTTAGCGATAGGAACATAAGTCTAAATGGGTCACTGGTTTTCGTTTCAAATATTAGAAAAATATGATTCGTCAAACAAAATGGTAATTTTGATGACAAAAAAGTTTAGGCAGCTCTAAACAATGGTATTTTCTCCCCTTTGCAATGCATAGGCTATGAAAGCTTGGCTCATTAGTCCATTGACCTTTAAGGTAACGACCTAGTCCTGTCGCGATCAGTTTATCCTTGGTTAAAACAAATTGAATAATTCATACTTATCAGTCTATCTGGCTATCAAATTTTCATCGGGAAAAAATACTGATATTTTGAAGAAAAAAAAAATTCACTTTCCATGTTCTCTTTACTAGTTTAAGTGTGTTCCTACATTGCAATGGTCACTTTTCTCTCTCTCTCTCTCTCTCTCTCTCTCTCTCTCTCTCTCTCTCTCTCTCTCTCTCTCTCTCTCTCTCTCCTATAATTAAATATGTGCCTTGTCCGGATGGGATATGCATGTGCATCTGTATAAATAATCAGAAACCTTTGTTTATCTAAAATCCATATCTTCTGTATTTCAGAATTTTTTTAGTGTTTTGTTTTACAAAAGTCTAACCTTTTGATTAATATCAGGAAAAAAGATCATACTCCTTAAAATGCAATGGGCCTCATGAATTTATTCTTGAGTGTAATTTGAACCACCATGGTATTGGGATGATTTTCAGTACGTAATCCAACTATGGTGCTGCCTCGTCAACAAATGAACCATATAAAGAAAGCGGAATGGAAATACCTATACTCCAACAGGTAAGTCAAAGACTCAATGGCATTATCTATAGAGTATCTTATCAACTCTATATTGCTACCCTCAATATTTCTTAGCTTTAGTAATCTAGTTTATACATATTTTAATATAAAGAATAATATCATTAAATGTCCTTACTCATGCCAAGTACAAATTTATATTTATTTACTGTATATATACATGTATATATATATATATATATATATATATATATATACATATATATATATATATATATATATATATATATATATATATATATATATATATATATATATATATATATATGAGTGTGTGTGTGTGTGTGTGTGTGCGCGTGTGTGTGTGTTAGTGTGCGCGTGTGTGTGTGTTAGTGTGCGCGTGTGTGTATATTCGGTTGCCTCAATATATTCAAATGATGATTAATGATGATTAAAACGTTAAAAGAGAAAAAATGTAGTTATATCTATGATAGTAATTATGAGCAATAAGTTGATAATATTGATAATGATGATGACAATTATCATATAAGTTTTGCTGGCAATAGAATTTTTTTTCTTTTCAGAATTTCAAAACTATATGATTAAATAATGCTAATTAAGTTATGACAATAAAACTCATACATTCGTTTGTTATAGTCTTTTACAATGAAATGAATTATTCAAAATGAAACTGATTGCATTATATATGTAATGCTCAAAAAATTTTCATATATGAAATGAAACATTGAAGGTGAGTCAATTTTTGCAAATATCGTTTTGTTTGATTCTCCTGACTCTTAAGTAGATATAAGTTAGTTTGTTGTTAAACCTAGTCTTTCATCATACTTTGACTTTAATCACCGTCGATAATTTAAAATAAATATTAAAAATATAAAGTGATAGTTTCCTCTACCTTACAGATCAAAGAGATAAGTATTAATTCCATATATTCTGCTCTGACATATTTACTATATGAAGAAATGTGAATTAGTTCATATATGGAAGCTCAGTGAATAGTGGGAATTGCGTTTTATTTCAATTGATAGATAGATAACAAATAAATTAAAATAATTAAAAGATTGAAATAGGAATATTTTCGGAATAACTCTAGAAAGACTATGAAGGACTATGAAGTGTGATGTAGGAGACGATGAATGGAGAAGTATTCATTTGAAAGCTCAAGATAGAGACGACTAGCGAAATATAACCGATTCCCTTTGTGTCAATTGGCATAGGAGGAGATGATTATGATTATTAGATGAAAAAAAATGAAGGATTAATTCAACGCATCAGAAAATATATATAATTCTGCATTTTTACCCCTTTCACCCAACATAAGTAGACAGACATTCGTGAATTGTAACATTTCATCTCTTAGCTTTGTTTAAGGTGTTGAAAAGCCAAAGGACGAGAGATAGAAATATGGAATTACGAAATTAAGTTATATATCAAAAGGAATGACGATGGTATATGGTAAGTTAATTACATTTTCCCTTTCAAGATAAGAGATGTTATGCTGAATATGATCTCTCTCTCTCTCTCTCTCTCTCTCTCTCTCTCTCTCTCTCTCTCTCTCTCTCTCTCTCTCTCTCTCTCCTATATTAAATTTATTGAATATTCCTCAGCAAGTCCAATAGCCTGTCTAACTGGCCTTAATTCTGATAGTCCGTTAAAGGTTACCCTAATAAGAATTTGGGAAATGTTTTATCTTACTGAACACCAATGGCTACAATTAATATTCAATGGTGTATAGTACGCTCCATAAATGACGTCCAACAATAATACTCTTCCCAGTTAAACTTTTTTTTTTTTTAGCTCATTTACCATTTTGAAAAGCTTCCCTTAGTTGACCTACAATTTAAAGAAGTTTAAAACTCTTGCTGCCAAACATTTGAAAATAAGTGATGAAGAGGAAATGAAATGAGATGGTCCAGGAGATTTTAATTGATACGACCATGAAACATATAATCAAATTATGGCAATAAATTCTCATATATTTTTCTAGTAAGAAAAATATCCGCATTTGTAATGCGATTTACTCTGTAAATAATCCTATTTTCGTATAGACTAACACATATTACTCTCTGACTTTCTCTAATTCAATTAATTAAATTTTTCATGCAGATATTTCAACAGTGCCCAACTGAATATAATATTTCTATGCATTTTGCTCTCCCCCTACTAATAGAAAATATAGTACATTTACTGGCGACATGCAGTACTGATGAAAGAAGAAAAATGAATGAGATTTGGAATATCAATTACAAGATAGATGCTACTGAGTGAGTTATAATATTCAACACTACCTGATGAAAAGATGGTCTACTTCTGAGATTCAAGAATTTCATAGTGCAAGACACCTGAGCACACAACGACCGGAGAGCCAGTGACTTATAAAAGACCTTCCTCCAGAGAATGACTTGATGCCAGGAAGACGGAGAAGGAGGAGTTATATACCCACCGGAGGCGCCTGAAGGAGGAAGGGACGGCCATCAGGCAAAAAGCCCACAGTACACCTGAAGGACGTGGAGAAGCCCTCGGTGTATAGGTCATCGAGGAACATCTACCAGATGAAGCAGTGGTCCACAAACCAGAAGTCTTGGGATCCTTAGGACCTTGCTCATCCAGCAGGAAAAGCTGAACCTTAGCACGACTTGAGGGAAGTTCATCCTACTCTTCTGCTTTACAAATACCAAGCAATGCCTAACCAATATCGACGAGAATAACGCCGATCAGCGGCATAAACACCTGCCTGTAACTGAGACTTTCCTTGCAAGCGGCTAAGCAAGTCAGCACGCAGCACAGGACTCACCGGACCTTGGATCTGAAAATCAAAACAGCTTGCCTGATGTTGAGCTTAGATCAGGCAGTGGGCTCGTCAACCAGCTAGCAGCACTAAGAGTCATGCCCGGACATACTCAGACCCTGCCTAACTCCGACGACCGTGAGTGTGGTACTAGCCTGAATGTAACGGATTTCCTGCCGACAAACACCTCATGCAATGGAAGAGCAGCTCCATCCCAAACTCTGTAAGGCCTCCGCTCTCGGGGAACAATCACCCCTCAGTGCCCTGGTGGAGGAAGAAAAATCAGAGCAATTGAAAAGCAAAATTATAAGATAAATGACACAGAAGCAGCCATAATCTCCACGATACCTATCATTGTTATTATCTTCATTATCGTCATCATCATCATCATCATCATAATCATAATCATTATTATTATTATTATTATTATTATTATTATTATTATTATTATTATTATTATTATTATTATTATATCCAAATTTACCACTTTTAACAATGGTAGTTTTCTTAACTTTTATTTATAAGCCTCATTCTAATAAAGATTAAAACATATACTATTCCATCCTCTTTGATATACATCACTAAATCTGTCAAAAATGGTCCTTATGGTTTCCGTTTTAAATGGTGAAAAACGTTTATTGTAGTAAAAAAAAAGAAAAAAAAGGGAATTCTGAAAACAGAAAATTTTATACTACTTTAACTCTGGTATTTTTTGCCCTTGTAATGCATAGGTTATGAAAGCCAGGCACTTTAATCTTTTGACCTTTAGAGTAGCCACCAAGTCCTGTCGTGATCATCGTATCTTTTCAAAAGAAATATTGAATAATGCTTATTTATACGTTTGTCTGTCTATCTTTTTTTGCTGTATTTCGAAAAGAATACTCATTTTACTAAGATTTGTTTTTTCCTCTTTCCGGTTTCTTTCTACTAGTCTATCTTTCAGTGTGTTTCAACGTTATAACGACATCAGTGCTCTCTCTCTCTCTCTCTCTCTCTCTCTCTCTCTCTCTCTCTCTCTCTCTCTCTCTCTCTCTCTCTCTCTCTCTAAATTACTGGTGAAATATCGGCCTGGTCCGGATGAGATTAGCATCTCTGCACAATACAATTCTAACCCTTTGTTTACCTAAAAATCCGTTTCTTTTATGTTTGGGAATTTCATTTAGGCTTTTGTATATGGAAGGTTAACATTTTGGATAAATTTCACAACACAATTCGACATGATCTTGGAAAGGAAAAGATCATACACTTTAAAACACAAAGAACATCATATAATTTTTGTGTGCGTAATTTGAAGAACCTTAGCAGTCCGATGAGTCTCATTATGTAATTCAACCATGGTGTGGCCTTGTTCACAAATGAGCCATATAAAACAAGCGGAATCAGAATACCTGATTGTGTGACAGATAAGTCAAAGAGTCAGTGGCCTTATCTCTAGAGTATCTTATCAACTCGATTCTTCTACCCTAGTTTATACATATTTTAATATAAGGAATATCTTAATAAAAGGAATAGTATCATTAAATCTGCAAAGACAGTATCTTTAAAGATTTTGAGTACCATTCAATTTATGATAATTCTGCCATTGGTAAACTTCAATAACTTTGAAGCAAAATGTAAGGACTAGTAGTCACAGTACTTTATATTTCAACACAACGACATACATCTACTCCTTTTTAATCAATTGGAAACGCTATACCAACTCTGATGTATCATGAGAACTGAACTTCTCTTTTTTTGTATCCAAACTTTGTATTGTCTTCCATTATAAGCTATGGTAAGGAATTAATTATTCAAATGAAGGTGAACTATATACTCATTTTAATGTTTGATATATAAATGAAGAAATAAAATGCCATTTAAACTCATTATGTAAACTATAATGGAGTAATGTTCAGGAGGGAAATTATTCGAGAAGTTACATTAGTGTAAATATCCTGACCAAACGTTTAAAACTCATAAAATTTCTTGACCAGAGCGTTATTCTAAATTTTACTGTTTCAAGAGAGATAATGTACTTTATTTTAAAACTTTTCCCTCATTTTAGGTTTATATTGAAATTTACTTCGTCAATAATGAGCCTTAGCTATAACATCCTAATGAAGATGACAAAAACTTGATATATAAAGTTTTTCAGAACATTAGCACAAGGAGGGTAAGGATAGATATTCACGGATAACATGATTTTAATAAAAATTGGTATTTCATTGACTTTTTCCATGAAATATTTCCTATCCATTGCATTATCAAGGGAATCTCACTTAATTTTGTAAAACTTGAATATCAAAGCTATGCGGCCATTAATCATTATATTATCTTTTTTGGCAGTTGAAATGTATATAACACATTGAACGATTTTTTTTTTTAAATCATGCTGTTTAATGGGATCACTTCACGGATAAGCAATGCGTTAGGATTATGCATGCTCATTTACTTCATTTTTCTCCTTAAAAGATTTTGGCAAATTAATTGAGCAAGACGGCGCACTTCTCTATTCAGAGAAACAGTTTCCCTAAAGGCATACAAGGTAAACTGTCTTTCATTAATCAATAGGTTAAGATGCATCAGGGTATAATCTACGCCTTTTGAATCATTTTCACCATGACTGCGTATTGATTTGGCTAAACAAAGCCCTTATATTCGCTCAATTAATACATTTACAAAAACATGAAGACTATAGGATAAAATCTTAACAGTAATTTTAATTAAGTTGATAATATTAAAAATTCTGCAGTGATTAAAGTTTTGATAATTTCTTTGATGATAAAGATTTTCATAATTAGTGGTTTGTCAAACTCTTTTCATTTTTCCATTAGCATGTTTATTACATGGATATGGTCAGTTGTTGACACAATGGAACATACTTAAAAACTTAAAGGAAAATCTATGACCATGCGAGAGCTGTTCCTCAAGCTATCTTTCTTGTTGTGTTTTGTGTATGAAAGACCCATCAGCAGCATAAAATCAAAACGAAGCCATTGTTACAATCATAAAAGAGACAAAGTCTCAGAAGGTTAAAAAGAGAGTGATAATTTCTCACCATCTAGTTAAGTTCACTATGCATTTTCTACAGATTTGGGTAGAATTTAAAAAAATATGCATTTATGGAACTTTTTTCTGTGTAAGTGGTCGAAAAAATATTTTTTTTTTTTACTTGTCCTGTCACTTAATGGGCTACCATCTTGGATTTTAGGAAATGGCTACATTGAAATTAGTTTTTGTTAATATCTTAGCGATTATTAACCTAAAAATATGATTTTGACAGATAAACCACCATTTTCAGTGCGAAGAAATAAAAAAGTATCCAAATAAATAGCCTGCAATCCCCTCAAAACTTATTTGTCTGAAATATCAAACAGAGAAATTACACATCATCACCATTATCGTCTTGATGAGTTTCACGTTTGTTGTGTCATCGTCCTAACGCTCACTCGTGCACTGGGGATAATTGGTGAAGGAAAAGTTCTTTGTTTTGTAGAACATCTTGCTGTAGAGCAATCCGTTTTGCATTGGCAACTAACCATCACAATTATTGTTTTTGGAACTGGGAGGGCACTGATATGATTTGTATTAGCTGGCCATAACACAACTGGCGTAGATTATTCTTCACGATAACAATCAGGTTCCCGCAAGTCAAAGCTGGGAACTCCTCACACTCTGGCATGAACTTGGTTTCTCGGTTTATGTTGCCTCAGAACTTCAAGGGCCGGAGGTACTTGTTCCTTTCTCCCATATGTTCTCAGAAAAGATGCCATTGTAATTTTATTTTAGCCTGGATGTATATGCCTTTGGTCTTTTATTGAAGCATTCACTTATATCTACGACTGTCACTATTCTATGAGGTTTCCCTGCAATCTTCCTCAGAATAACTATTCCAACTACCGAGGCTATTTCACGACTTAGAACGTCTAGTGCGGTGTACATCCTATATCTCGTTGGGGATCTTCCTGAGGAGATTCTGCTGTTGCTGGATTGTTGTGGAGATGGATCAACTTTGATCTGTCTAAGGACACTATCTAGAGCAAAACGAGCAATTGGCGTCAACGTGAATTCATGGCCCCTAATGGCTTCTTTCAAGTTGATGTCCTTGCTGGAGCTTGGCAGGGCACTCAGTCTTTTGTCTTCTTTGGACTGACAGTTTTCTTATTTGCAAACATGATAATTTTGCTGTCATTATTTACTGTTACCTTTACGCTGACATCTCAATTGATTCGCACTTGAATAAAGTCATGTACCGCTTTTGTCCAATTTCATATGAAATCAAGATCACTGGTACGTACTTATCTTATCGGGTGTGTATACATAAGTGATTACATTGTGCAGTTTGTCACCTTAAGCATCAAATGGAAATCCATGTTTCAGTATGGAAGCCTTTCTGACAGAATAAAAACATTGCTCCTTATACAGCGTTGAAGAGCCAGATGTTGACGAGTCCTATTCGTCCATTTAATTGTTCTTTTCCATCCATGTTTCTTGGCAGGGTGACATCCAGTGTCTAATCCATATTCATAATGGTCTAGTAGATGTTGAACTGTGTCATTTTAGTTGCATTTGCATAGCAACTGCGGTAATAGACTGCCTAATTTAAACATAGTGTGTCCTTTTGCAAGTTTTGTAGTCGTCATTGAACCTCGGCGATTATGCACACTAGTTCTCTCTTCTGCTATATCCATCACACATTGGTAGGAGTGTACCCATGGATGGAGCACCAACTCTTCCTTTACAGCATGAGATTGGCCCAGCATAACCTACTTTCAGCTGATAGACCTCTAACGTGACAAGTAGCTTCTACAGCAACAGGTAATAAAATCATTGTTTATCTGACTGATTATGCAACAAGATTTCAACAATTTCACAGTTTTTATACGCTCCACAAAAATCCAACGAAAGTTAGTTCCAAATCAAGTGAACCTGACTAAATCGTGTTGAAAGATATATGTATGAATAGTTTATTTGAGTCACCTTTATATAAATATGAAGGAGACATGTTAAGAGGAACCCAGTAAAATTATAATTAAACGTGTAAAGCACGTTGGGTAGAATAGTTGAAAAAGATAAAATTGTAAAAATATGACGAATAGATGAAACAACGGGTCTGAGTAGTCCTGGGTACTTTGGAACGGAAAGAGCATAGATGATGATTTATTGAAGACAATTGCATCGTAATTAAATTTAGAAAAGGAAGAAGAGAGCCAGAGAGGAAAGTCGAGAAGCAGTACGGAAGAGCTGTCTTGATTAAAAGAAAAAAAGTCATTGTTACCCAGCAACAATAAAAAAGGGAGTAATAAAAAAAAAAAGGTTAATCAGCATCTAATGTGCGACATTTGATCAAATCTGTCAATACCGCGCAGTGGTTAAGGATAATGGCAATGATGATGAGATTCCTTGTTAAGAAATTTTTGTATTAGCTCATACTCACCAAAACGATATCTTGTGAACGTTTGCATCAGTGTTCTATATGTCATAGTCGTAGTAATTTTGTATTCGGTACATGCATTGATATATCATTTTAGGTCTCTTCTATTACCTAACTATGCGTTATTAAAATTCATTGAATAAAATAATAACATGCACAGGTACATTCATATCTAAAAAGATTCATAGATGATAAACCCAGGAGCATACCTAAAAACGAGAGGTAATCAGATCCTCTGTACGGCAAACGCAATCTCGTAACGTATGCAT
>NC_090760.1:43038396-43043396 GCF_036898095.1 Palaemon carinicauda | reverse complement strand
ACTAAGGTACAATTGTCAAAAAAATACTAATAATGATAATGAATATGATTGAAATTTTTTCAGTAATAAATGATAAAATATTCACTGTTCCCTTACGATATGTCAAGGCCCTAATGTCATAATTCACCATAACATGTATCAGAGAAGAGACTCCCTTCGCTGTTTGAGTGCTCGTCTTCCTTTTAAGACTAATGACAAATACATAAACTACGACTAATAAAAGGTGAATACTGCCCCCTTGGTAAGTGCCAGTCGTATTAGATGTGCAGTAAATATTCCTGAAAAAAAAAGAGCTCACTTAGAATAATTTATATTCAACTTCGCTCCTAAAAGATGTTAGCAAACAAGAATGAATACATCTTTGCGGTTTTGTATGACACAAAGCTTACCAAATGCCCTTCATCATTCAACAAGACAAGAAATTTTACTAAATCTTCGATTTTGAATGAAAGTTGATATGGTAGGGATGAGAAAAAATGTATTCATTCTTTTTTGTTTTGAAAAGAGAAAAAAAAATGTTAGACTATGCAAACTTAATGATACCAATTTGTGTGAAGGAAGAAAGAATTGTGACTGTATCTGTGAGAGCTGAATGTTGTAAGGCTAGGGCGTTTGATTTCGAGTTTGTATTTCCAGAAAAGCTTAGAATAAAAGGAAATAGTCCCAAACGTGTTACGTCTAGAATTGTGTAAGTAAACCTTAGTATGGCATGAGTAAAACTTAAAACATTGAGGGTATGTGATCGATTAATGCTAGACAAATGCGACACAAGAAAATTATCTGTTTTGGAATAGTCTGAATTTGGATCTGGCTTTTTTATTTTTTTATCAAACATAACGGAGAGGTTAGGCGAGGATTATTTAGGATTTTTTAGTATATGGGTCTGGTAGATGAGAATTAGATGCAGTTAATTTAAGATATGGAATTATTGACCTATATCAAAAGGATATTGTTCTTGAGGAAATGTGCTTAGAGATAATTGTTTATAAGAAAAAAAAAAGAAAAAAAAAACGCGTCGGTTCCGATGACCAAGAATCTTTGCAGGACTTATGAGAAGTCGTCGCTCAATCCTAATATGCACCACCCTCTCCCTTGCTCTAGAAATTTCCAACCATTTCAGAATCATTGAATTCTTATAGCCCGGAGGAAGCAGCAAGGACAGTTGCCTCTTTTGAGAAACGAAAATCTCTTAATATCATAGAATATCATACTCTTTCAAGGCAACTATCAGGTATTTCACTTTATTGCCGAGTAGTTTGTAAATATTGCGATCCTCTCGATGAGACAGGCGCACTATGAGACACACTGATACAGAATTTCTCTCATTATAAACAAAAGGGAAAAAGAACATACATGAATATATATATATATATATATATATATATATATATATATATATATATATATATATATATATATATATGTATAAATATATATATATATAAATACATATATATATATATATATATATATATATATATATATATATATATATATATATAATATAAATGTATATATATGTATAAATATATGTGTATATATATATATATAATATAAATGTATATATATGTATAAATATATGTATATATATATATATATATATATATATATATATATATATAAATATATATATATATATATATATATATATATATATATATATCTGATATATAATTATCAAAAAATACTAATAATGGTAATATATACATATATATATATATATATATATATATATATATATATATATATATATATATATATCTGTGTGTGTGCCCTTGTGCGTATTTATATGTGTATAAAAAACTCCTAAATTATGTACCTTGAATCAGTAGTAGATAGAAGAAAAAGATAATTGGAGTGGTTGTATGTATACAGAGTTAAACTGGAACTGAAATTAGGGCAAGTGAGTTAAAAAAGCAATGAGGAAAAGAATAGAAGAGGAGAATGGAAGAACTATGAGTTAGGGTTGATAAAATAAATGGGAGTAAAAATGGAGTTTTTGAAGCCAGGAGAGAAGCAAAGTTTTATATAAGATGTATGAACACTGAATGAATATACCATGTGAAGAGGCAGGGGAATAAATGGTTTTGATAATGAAAATAGGACATTACTTGAAGAATAAATGAAAAAGAGAAAAACGGTGGAGATGCTGGATGCATGAAAATCGAAATGGTGAAAAAAAGACGAGAACTTTAATTAAGGGGAATAGTTATTAATAAAAGGAAGTCTTTAAAATTAAAAATGTAAACAAATATTTAAATACAGAAAATTTTATTTAAAAGAATTATGAAAAAAGTAGGCTATTAAATAGCCGGCTGTTATTTCTTGACCGGTTTATATTTTCAGCGTTCCTGAAAAAATAACATATGACTTTATTCTTGTGGATTAGTTAAGGCAAAATACAGTTTAACCCCCAAAAAATTTTAACAAAAGGTTTCTCAATTGATTCTGGTAGGTTTTATTGTACTTTTTAACATACTAAAAGTTTACCAAACAATGACACCCGGAAAAGTGTTTTTTTCAAGATGGCATCCAAGATGGCCGCCGAAACCTTTGAACGATCATAACTCTATAATTATCAACTCAAGTTTGATGATCTTGGTGTCTATTCCTACATTTTTGGGGGCAAAGAACACATTAAGGTCATAAAAAATTATGTTGGCCTATTATGTGTCAATGTTTAGGGAGTAGAGGTGGCATTTTACATATATTTGGTTGGATCTAACTGCATAACTAATTAGCATCTTTTTCTATTTCAGATATGATTCAACAATGAGTGCAAGCACAGTCAGTCAAGCTTCTTGTCTAATCTGTAAGGAGGAGATTGAGGATTTCAGTGATAACTGGGTTGCAATTCAGTGGAAAGGGTTAAAAGGAATAAATGATGCCAGTGTAAAGCACAACATTAAAAGCCATGTTGCAAAGAAAAGTAGTGCTTCTGAGCCAGGAAAGAGAACCACTAGATGCTCAAGTTGAGCTTTTGATAGTGCAAAGGACTGCATATTCTGTGGATGTACAATTGATTTGTACAAGGGACACTTTAGCTGGGTCTGCACGGACAAATTTGTGGAAACAATTTTGGAGGTCTGTGAATCCCGTTCAGATGATTGGGTACTGACTGTAAAAGGTCGCATTGAATACCATTTACGAGATTTTCATGCAGCAGATGGTCTTTTTCATCATTCATGTAGTAGAAATTTCAGGAACCTAAAGTCAGTACCTTTTGAGTTCCAGCATGCCCCTGATGACAAGCGCAGAAAGCCAGGTCGTCCTAAAGATGAACATAAGTATGAAGCATTTCAGAACATGTGTGCATACCTAGAACTGAACAGTGAGGAACAACTAACTTTGACATCTTTGAGCCACACAATGAAAAGTTATATTTTCCAATCCTGATTCTGAACCCTATGACAATTACAGTTTGAAAAAGCATCTTAAAGAGCGCTTTAAGGACTCAATTATATTTTGTGAAGGAGAAGGCTTGGACGATATTGTCATTATGAGAGAACAAACATCGCATATTCCGAGATCGTATTACAAAGGAAAGTGTCAGGAAGATGATGAAGAATCCCAAAAACGTGTTATTATTGAAACTGCCGCCCGATTAATCAAAAGTGACCTCAAGTCTGAGGTTTCCACTATGAAAAATCAGTATCTAAGAAGTGAAGATATAAAGCTTGATTCAGCGCTTTCATTCATTCCAACTAGTCTGCAAATAGCACTGGAAATATTGTTCGCTGGGAAAGACACAAGACGCAAGGTTGCTGCAGTTGGTCATGCCTTAATTCAGGCAGTTCACCCACGAGCTGCCACAGTCAAGAAATCTTGGTAGGTCCTCAAAGACTTCTCCATGACAAGCATGCTTTGTAAACCTGTACTCCAAGACTGGAATCTTTGTTTTCTTATCAGATTTCAGTTCTGAGATCTGTTTTCGTGGAATGATATGATTCGTCTGTTTTCCAGGGGTGACAGAGGCAATGACACCCATTCCATGAAATGTCCCTTTGCCATTCAGTGATAAGAGTGTGGTCAACATTATCAGCGACAAAAAGAACAGACATTTCCAGCAAATCTACATCTCCACCTAGAACATCAGGTTCCACACAGTCTGCTGGATTATTTTCAAATCTCATCACTTCTGTATATGAGCAGCAAGATCCCATCTCATGAAGGGTATCCACAATGAACTTTGAACGATATAGATGATGGACTTGCACAGCAAGTCCCACTTGTAGCGGTGCAATGACAGCTCGTGGGTGAACTGTCTGAATTATGGCATGACCAACTGCAGCAACCTTGCGTCTTGTATCTTTCCCAGCGAACAATGTTTCCAGTGCTCCTCGCAGACTAGTTGGAATGAATGAAAGTGCTGAATTAAGCTTTAAATCCTCACTACTTGGTTACTGATTCTTCATAGTGGAAACTTCAGACTTGATGTCACATTTGATTAATCTGGCGGCAGTTTTAATAATAGCACGTTTTTGGGATTCTTCATCATCTTCCTGACACTTTCCTTTGTAATATAATCTCAGAATCTGCGATGTTTGTTCTCTCATAGTGACAATATCGTCCCTCCTTAACAAAATATAATTGAGTCCTTAAAGCGCTTTTTAAGATGCTTTTTCAAACTGTAATTGTCATAGGGTTCAGAATCAGGATTGGAAAATATAACTTTTCATTGTGTGGCTCAAAGATGTCACAGTTAGTTGTTCCTCACTGTTCAGTTCTAGGTATGCACACATGTTCTGAGATGCTTCATACTTATCGTCATCTTTAGGACGACCTGGCTTTCTGCGCTTGGCATCAGGGGCATGCTGGAACTCAAAAGGCACAGACTTGAGCTTCCTGAAATTTCTACTACATGAATGATGATAAAGGCCATCTGCTGCATGTAAATCTTGTAAATGGTATTCAATGCGGCCCTTTACAGTCAGTACCCAATCATCTGAATGGGATTCACAGACCTCCAAAATTATTTCCACTGATTTGTCCGTGCAGAC
>NC_090760.1:43015896-43030896 GCF_036898095.1 Palaemon carinicauda | reverse complement strand
TTGCAGACGCACAAGAGAAGCTTGGCCGATTAGTGACAGAATTTGGAAGGGTGTGTGAGAGAAGGAAGTTGAGAGTTAATGTGGCTAAGAGTAACGTTATGAGATGTATGAGAAGGGAAAGTGGTGCGAGGATGAATGTCATGTTGAATGGAGGGTTACTTGAGGAGGTGGATCAGTTTAGGTACTTTGGGTCTGTTGTTGCAGCTAATGGTGGAGTGGAAGCAGATAAATGTAAGAGAGTGAATGGAGGATGCAAAGTGTTGGGGACAGTTAAGGGAGTAGTAAAAAATAAAAGGTTGGGCACGAATGTAAAGAGAGTTCTGTATGAGAAAGTGATTGTACCAACTGTGATGTATGGATCAGAGTTGTGGGGAATGAAAGTGACAGAGAGACAGAAATTGAATATGTTTGAAATGAAGTGTCTAAGGAGTATGGTTGGTGTATCTCGAGTAGATAGGGTTAGGAACGAAGTGGTGAGGGTGAGAACGGGTGTAAGAAATGAGTTAGCAGCTAGAGTGTATATGAATGTGTTGAGGTGGTTTGGCCATGTTGAGAGAATGGAAAATGGTTGTCTGCTAATGAAGGTGATGAATGCAAAAGTTGATGGAAGGCCAAGGTTTGGGTGGATGGATGGAGTGAAGAAAGCTCTGGGATATAGGAGGATAGATGTGAGAGAGGCATGAGAGCATTCTAGAAATAGTAATGAATGGCTGGCGAGCAACGCAGTTCTGGTAGGCCCTGCTGCTTCTTCTGTTGCTTTAGCTGACCGCGGAGGTAGCAGCAGTAGGGGATTCAGCGTTATGAAGCTTCATCTGTGTTGGATAACGAGGGAGGGTGGGCTGTGGCACCCTAGCAGTACCAGCCGAACTCGGTTGAGTCCCTTGTCAAGCTAGGAGAAACGTAGATAGGAGAGGTCCCCTTTTTTGTTTCATTTGTTTGATGTCGGCTACCCCCCAAAATTGGGGGAAGTGCCTGGGTATCGGCTACCCCCCAAAATTGGGGGAAGTGACTGGGTATATGTATATGTATATGTATATATATATATATATATATATATATATATATATATATATATATATATATATATATATATATATATATATATATATATATATATATATATATATATATATATATATACATATATATATATATATAATGCAGTGAGAGATATGATAATGAATAGATAGTGAAAATGGTTTGAAATTATTATTTCGGTTATAAAATTAATTTTTGACGGAATAAATATGATAGTGCAGTTTGATTATGTAGTCCATGGGGAATATGACGATTATGAGTAAGATGAATGTAACAATGATGTTTATCATGATGGGGAAAATAAAGCTAATCTTATCGATATATCTGTAGTTCAAGAATTTCGAAATAAAAAGGGAAATCATCATCTTTATGGGCAAGAATAAAGTGCCTTTTCTTATATATTATTTTTTCCTCAAATTTAATGGATCGTGTAAAATCTCATTTAATCCTCACTTTAAGAGTAATTCAGATATATAGTCTCTTAATAATGTTCGATGTTAAAATGGTTAAAAAAAATTGTTTATTTTTTCTTTTAGATACAGACGAGGTTAATTGTTATAAGTAAATAATAAGAGAAGATAAATTAAGGAAATATAATAAAATCTAATAACAGCAATTAAGGAACCTTTTAAACTTTAATTGATGAGTTACTAAAAGCCAATTTTTCCATGTTAGGAAAATAGAATAAGCGAAGTTGAAAAAATAGAGCAACAAAGGCGAACCTGTTCAATCCAGAAGACGCTTCCATTTATATCATATTGAACAAAATATTAAAATGATAATCTCCTTGCAAAAAGCATTGCGATATATGAGGAAATAATGCCTCCTGTGCTTCTATTCTATGATTTAGATTTCTAAAATATTCTTTTCAAACTTCTTATCTTACATTATTTACTACAGGGCAATAATAATTTCACTGGTTTACAAAGAAATTGAGGCAAGCACAAAAATACCTGTTTTTACCTAATATGGGGGTGCTGAATTCAAATTTGAAATCCGTTTTTACTCATCACCTCTAGTTTTTTTTTTAGATATGCATAGTGTGCATTTTGTGCATATACGGTACATAAAGGCGTATATGCATTCAGGGCTAATTCTAATATTGTGAGACTTTTTAGTTATTATGCACTAGATATAAGTGATTGCATTACATTATATATATAATTATATATCAAGATGGATATTGGCAGTTAGGGCAGCAGGTCTCAACCCACACTCAGTATTGCTCTGGCAGTCACTGGAAGAGGTTGTCTCACAGGTGGCGCAGGAGGTTGGTGTCCCTCAACTATCGTGTTACACATCTTTTGGGTAACTAAATATTAGTATTACATTTTCCAATGCACATTTTTTGCCTTGCATATTATTTAGTTTTACTTTGTTATAATTTCAGATTCTCCAATGGCTTCAAGCACGTCAAAACATTGAGGATGCCTCAACAAGGCCAATTCTTTCTGCTACGTGTGTGGGGATTTCACAACAGTTGCACAGCGTCGAACCATAACTTTCCTCCTCAGAACCGCCTACTTTCACTATTTTGACTGTAAAATTGGTGATCAGGACAAGTCTTGGGCTCCACACATCTGTTGTAAACCCTGCTACAATGGACTAACTGCATGGTTTAATGGCAAGAAAGCGGCTTTCAACTTTGCAGTCCCGATGGTTTGGAGAGAGCCACGAAGCCACGTAGATGATTGTTATTTTTGTTTAACTAATATAACTGGTTTCAATGCATCTTCTAGGAAAAAGATCAAATATCCCAACCTTCCATCTGCTATGAGACCTGTTCCCCATTCAGATGATCTTCCTGTACGCACACCTCCAGTAAATAAGGATCTTCTTTCCTCATCAAATGAAGAAATGCCTTCAAGGGAGGATTCTGCCGAGTCAATATCTTTGGAAGATATTGAGTCTACATATTCAGGAACAAGTGGCAACGAGCCACACTGGATCACGCAAGACGACCTGAATGATCTTGCTCGTGATTTGTATCTGTCAAAACAGCAGTCAGAGCTCTTGGCTTCTCGGCTTAAACAGTGGAAACTAGTCCAGGAAGATGTAAGGATCACCAGTTTCAGGAATCGGAACAAAGACCTTGCTTCCTTTTTCGACATGGAAAACAAGTTGTACTACTGCACAAACATACCTGGCTTGTTCACGTCCCTTGGTTTGCCACATAATCCTTCAGACTGGCGTCTTTTCATAGACTCTTCCAAGCGAAGTCTCAAGGCTGTGCTTCTGCACATCGGGAATAAATATCCCAGCATTCCCATTGCACACTCTGTCCATCTAAATGAAGTCCTATGACAATATGGAGCTTCTTTAGAAGCTATTAAGTACAGCGAGTACCAATGGAGTCTGTGTGGTTACCTCAAGGGCTTCGCAAAGTACTGTTGTTTTCTCTGTCTCTGGGATAGTCGACCTGTATCCCAGCATTACAAGCAGAAAGACTGGGGGTCTAGAATCACTTTTGTTCCTGGCGAACACAGCGTCAAGGGGAATCCTCTGGTGGACATGAATAAGGTGCTTCTTCCTCCTCTTCAAATCAAGCTTGGTTTGATGAAGAATTTCGTGAAGGCATTGGACAAAAATGGTGCTGCCTTCCAACACTTGTCTACTATGTGTTCCCAGGTGTTAGTGCTGCTAAACTCAAAGAGGGCATCTTTGTCGGACCTCAGATCCAAGAAGTGCTGAAGGATACTGATTTTGAGGAGCTTCTTAACTTAAAGGAACTGAGAGCAGGGGAAGCATTCAAGTCAGTCTGTAGTGGCTTCCTTGGTAACACACGCGTACCAGATTACCAAGCCTCTATTGAAAAGTTGCTAAAGTCTTACGAGGATCTGGGGTGCCGAATGTCACTCAAGATTCATTTTCTCCATTCCCACCTCAACTTCTTCCCGCCAAACCTTGGAGCAGTGAGTGATGAGCATGGAGAAAGATTCCACCAAGACATTACGAAGATGGAGAGCAACTATCAAGGCAAATGGAACCCTGGCATGATGGGAGACTTCTGCTGAATGCTCTTGCGTGACATCCCGGAGGCAAAATACACCAGATCTTCTAAGAAAACACACTTTTGACTGCCTGTGGTACTATGAATTGTGTAATTGTGTCATCCAAGTGTATTGATTCAATCAGTGTTCTTTATCTATCCTGTTTTATCTGTTATAAGCTGCTGCAACTCTTGAAATGTGCACATATATTTTCTGTTTATACTAAAATGAGACTATTTAAAAGCCAGAAAACTAGAGGTGATAGAGCAAAAATATTTATAAATTTGAATTCAGCACACCTAAATTAGCAAAATACACTTATCCCCATTCTTGCCTCAGACCATTTTTTTTTTTTTTTTTTTTGTAAACCAGTGCTATAATTATCATCATCTTCAATATTACATACTTGTTCCTAATTAACTGCATAAATCTTTCTATCAACTCACAACTATTAAATTAATATAAACCTAATTATATTATCAATTCCTAACTAAACTCTATATCATCATTATTCATGAACTTAATTTTCAAGTCATTTTCAATAAAAGCATAACTATCACACACAGCAATATGGCTGACGTCTAAGATCCAGTTTAATCCTCTAGATGTAAGTCACACAATATCACAGAATTACAGATTGGGTTCAACTAACACACTTTCAGGGAAATGTAATTTCCACGGGAATTATTTGCCCCAGCTTCCCATTGGCATAAAAAGACTTTATATCGGTGTGATTGATTTTCTCCGAACGCTGAGAAGACTTTTCGTTCTACTTTTTCAGAGGAAATAAGAAATGTGTGTGTAAGATACCGTATTTGCTAGCTAGAATACTTTAATTGGTGATATTATGGTGTAAAACTTGTATAAATTACTTTTCGAACTTTTTTATCACCAATAAATCTCGAGGTTTTCTTTACAATCGTTATAATCTTCGTGACTTATGCCATTTTAAATCGTCGATAAATTTTCGTTCCAGAGTTATTATGTAATGATTTAACTTTATATCATTAGCCCATGACGTCATTCAATAGACATAATTATGAAATTTATCGTTATTCAAACACTAATTTCATAATAAGGAAATTACTAAACATCATATATTCATATTTTGGTAATCAGAGAATCTTCACATCAAGTTGCCGTGTATGTTTCAATGTAACAGTTGTCTTTATTTCTTATTTCTTTACCCTAAGATGTCCGTAAAGCTATCCTTTTAAAATTTAATTGAAGGTCTTATGAACTCTTGACCCACGACTAGAACAATAGCAACCGCTTTATTCCTAGGTAAGTAGTCTTTTTTCATCAAAATCTGTTATCATTTTATCGACTTACGTATATGGTATCTATGTTACGGTAATAACTAAAATTCAAGAGGTTTTATGGAAGACATTGTGTAGCCTCATCCAAAACACTTGATAAGTAACCTGAAAATAATACTATATATATATATATATATATATATATATATATATATATATATATATATATATATATATATATATATATATATATATATATATATATATACTGTATATAAATTAGATGCAAGTGTTACTAAGAGTTCATGAATTTGTTTGACTAGTTTCGGAATATAAACATTTTCCAAGATGTCAAATTCATGCCAGGGGTTTGGCTAATGTTCATCACCACGTGGGCCATTGTGGATTGTGATGGTCAAAGATTTTCGTCCGATCGCTCACACCAAACTGTTATGGGTTTCCTTGACCAGTACAGTTTTGTTGATAATCGTCATACGCAAATCCTTTCACCACGTTAACGTATCCTTATTACGAAAGACCTATATATATATATATATATATATATATATATATATATATATATATATATATATATATATATATATATATATATATATATATATATATATATATATATATATATCTTGGAAAAAAGTATACATTCCGAAAATAATCAAACAATTTTCTGAACTCTTAGTAACACATGCTTTCAATTTCTACTGTAGTGCTGCGGTTTTCCAACACCGTAACATTTACAAGGGCCTTGACTCTGTTTTAAGAAGATGGAAAACAAGAAAAATGCGTTTAGAATTACAGTGAGTTTCATTCTCACTCTTTCATCTTTTATTTGTACTTACTCATGTTTGAGTTCTTACTTTTTTCAACCTCAAAATATAGAATTCTCTCTCTCTCTCTCTCTCTCTCTCTCTCTCTCTCTCTCTCTCTCTCTCTCTCTCTCTCTCTCTCTCTCCTCTCTCTCTCTCTCTCTCTCTCTCTCTCTCTCTCTCTCTCTCTCTCTCTTTATGACCTAAAGCACTGAAATAAATGTATTAATACTTAGATAATGTTCCCATATTTCAAACGATATCAGGTATTGTGAATAAGAATATCCTTTATAGTTCCATTTTCCACATGATTCCTTTAATTTTGCTTACTCTCTTCATGTGTCATATCTGCCAGATTGCTACTGCTGGGTTAGATTAAATTGGTACTGCACCAAAATGTAGAACTATCTTGCATGATCGCCTGAAACTAGATTGCATCATAAAGCTTCTTTACAACGTTAAGAATATTCGTGATTTTCTTCCATAGGTCAGATATTGTTCCAGATATCATAAAATATAAATGGGAAATTGGAATATCAACGTTAAACTCTGTTTTCACTCTTTGGTAGTATAAACCAAAATAGAATGAAAGCGACCGTGAGAAGAGACACGTTTATGTCATTAATAATGCCGGTGATTCCAAATCATGTTTTGCTTGCGCTGGAGACTATCACTGAAAAAGATTGGAAAGAAAATCTCATATTTTCTTTCTCTCAACATTTTGCTAATTCATGGGTATTTTGGTGACCTTTCTCTCATTTTGAAAAAAGATTTTGTTTTCTTTTATCTTAAATATGCATTTATTTAAAGCCACGAAGTACAACGGATCCCATATGTGTAACAAGCCGATAGTATTTTTTTTTCCTACCAACCTGATCAGTTGTTCGAAAATTCTCCATGTAAATATTACCTAACCACCAATAATGACTTTTGTTTCTTCGACAAATATATATGCATACTTTTGAGACATTTTTTCACTTCCTTTTCGGATGAATTATATATTTTCCTTATTCTTTAACCAAAGATTGTAAGACCAAAAAAACATTTATATTTACGTTAATTGCATTCGAAAAAATAAAGCTGTCAGTATTGATGGTACGATTATACCCAATAGATTTTACAAATTTTGCCAGTGAATGTTTTATTCACCCTTTTTATTCCAGTTGATGTTATTTTTCCTTCTAAGTTTTACCGCAAAATGTTCTTGAATGTTTCAAATGCTTCACCTTTGAAAAGAAAAACCTTCAAATTGTTGAACTTATTAATTTATAGCATTTGAAGCAATCGCCTTATTTGTATATTAAATGCTGTCTCGTCTAAGAGTATCTAAATACAATATATTTGATAATAATAATAATTCAACTAAATTCTGCTTCAGAGTTCAAAGAAAGGTTTCCACTTGTGCAGATATTGGCTGCTTGGGTTTCCTTGTTTATTAGATATAAATAATAAATTTGACAGTTAGCATTGAGTATCTATTCAATAAAATTCTAGATTGTCGAGTCCAAGTGGGTTTATTTCATTATTTGAAATCAGGTACAACCACTAATTACTCATTATCAGTTAGCAGATGTTGAATCTGTGATGGCAGGGCTGAATAATTAAGGAGTTAAATGTCACATTGATAATTATATAATAAATAATTGATGGTTCAGCCATTTTTTTGGCAATTTCCTGCAAAATCAAATTTATCTTCGATAATATACAATGTGTTTTAAAGACCTAGTTGTATATATATATATATATATATATATATATATATATATATATATATATATATATGTATGTATATATATATATATATATATATATATATATATATATATATATATACATATATATATATATATATATATATATATACGTATATATATATATGTATATATATATATATATATATATATATATATACGTATATATATATATATATATATGTATATATATATATATATATATATATATATATATATATATATATATATATATATATATATATATATATATATATATTATAATGACAATATCTACATCATGTTAATTTTATCTATTACAATGATTTTCTGAGAACTTCAGGAGCCAATTTCAACGATGTCAAAGATGTTGCAAAGGAGAAAAGAAAAATATGTTCATGAGAAAAACCTTGACCAGAAAATTTGAATTCATTGATTTAGTAATTATTATCATGTCCTAAATCGGAGCTCCCTGTGTTGAATTGTTATTCACCATATTTTCTAAATTCATACAGTTTTATAGAAAACCTTTTTATCTTTTTACTGGCAAAAATTTTAATAACTTGAGTAACAAGTAATGCTATTTACTGTTATTATTATTATTATTATTATTATTATTATTATTATTATTATTATTATTATTATTATTATTAGGCAAGCTAAACCCTAGTTGGAAAAGCAAGATGATAAAAGCCCAAGATCTCCAATAGGGAAAAATAGCCCAGTGAGGAAAGGAAATAAGGAAATGAATAAATGTTGAGAACAAATTGACAATAAATCATTCTAAAAACAGTAACAATGTCACAACAGATATGCCATATATAATCTATTAACAACGTCAAAACAGAAAAGTCATATATAAACTATAAAAAGACTCATGTCAGCCTGGTCAAAATAAAAACATTTGCTGCAACTTTGAACTTTTGAAGTTCTACTGATTCAACTACCCGATTAGGAAGATTATTCCACAACTTGGTCATAGCTGGAATAAAATTTCTAAAATACTATGTAGTATTGCGCGTCATGATGGAGAAGGCCTAGCTATTGGAATTAACTGCCTGCCTAGTATTACGAACAGGATAGAATTATCCAAGGAGATCTGAATGTGAAGGATGGTCAGAGCTATGAAAAATCTTATGCAACATGCATAATTAACTAATTGAACGATGGTGCCAAAGATTAATATCTAGATCAGGAATAAGAAAGTTAATAGACCGTAAGTTCCTGTCCAACAAATTAAGATGCGAATCAGCAGCTGAAGACCAAAGAGGAGAACAATACTCAAAACTATGTAGAATGAAAGAATTGAAACACTTCTTCAGAATAGATTGATCACCAAAAATCTTTTAACACTTTCTCAATAAGCCAATATTTTGTGCAATTGAAGAAGACACAGACCTAATGTGTTTCTCAAAAGTAAATTTGCTGTCGAGAATCACACCTTAAATTTTAAAAGTCATACAACTTTAAAGAAACATTATCAATACTGAGATCCGGATGTTGAGGAGCCACCGTCCTTGACCTACTTACAATCATACTCTGAGTTTAGTTAGGATTCAACTTCATACCCATAATTTGCACCATGCAATAATTTTAGTTAGATCTCTATTAAGGGATTCGGCAACCCCAGATCTACATTGAGGGGGTGGAATTGATACAAAGAAACTAGCATCATCTGCATATGCAACAAGCTTGTTTTCTAGGCCAAACCCCATGTCATGTGTATATAGTATGAAAAGTAATGGGCCAAAAACACTACCCTGTGGAACACCGGATATCACATTCCTATAATAACTATGGTGCCCATCAACAACAACTCTGAGATCTATTACTTGAAAAATCAATAATAATGCTAAGAAACCACCCACCCACTCCCAACTGTTTGGGTTTGAAAACAAGGGCCATATGATTAACACAGTCAAAGTCAGTACTAAAATCAAGGCCAATCATACGAACTTCCTAACCACAATCAAGGGATTTCTGTACAGCATTGGAGATTGTAAGAAGGGCATCACATGCTTCAAGGCCTTTACGAAAACCCAATTGCAAACTAGGGAATAGATGATTACCTTCAGCAAGCCTATTAAGACGTTTTGCCAGAAGATGTTCATATACTTTAGACAATATGGGAGTTATGGAAATTGGGCGGTAATCAGTTGGACTTGAGCTACCACAAACACATTTACATAGAGGAGTAACATTACCAATTCTCCAACAGGTGCTAAAAGCTCCTCTTCTTGAAATGCACAAAATAACAGATAACTTTGGAGCTAAGAAATCTGCAGTCTTTATTAAAAAAAAAAAAAAAGGAAAAATGCCATTTGGGTCTACACCTCCATAAGCATCAAGGTCCATAAACAGAACTTTAATATCACGAGATTGAAAAGCTAAACTAGTTAGTTTAGCCACAGGAAAACAGGAATGGGGAAGTTCAAGTTTTTCATTACTCTGTTTACTGTCAAAAACATCAGCCAAAAGGGTTGCCTTTTTCTTTGGACAGTGAGTGACTGATCTATCTGGTTTAAGTAAAGGAGGAACTGTTGAATCTACACCAAAGAGTGCAGATTTAAGGGTAGACCACCATTTTTGTTCCTGAGTTGTACCAGAAAGGGTTTCTTTTATGGTTAAATTGTATTAATTTTCAGTGAGGCATAAACTTTCTGAGCAAAAGCTCATAGCTGAGTATAGTTATTCCTGGTCAAATCTGATCTGTTACCCTTCCAAAGATAATAAGCTGTCTGTTTCCCCAAAAAAACACGTCTACAAGCATCATTGAACCACGGTTCTCTCTTCACTTGGTACCTTAGCACACGAGAAGGGATACGCCTATCAATTATGTTGACTAGATTCTCATTCAAAGGGACAACAGGATCAACACTACCGTATAACTGTGACCAATTCAAGCGAAAAAGATCATGCAAAATCCCATTCCAGTCTGCTTGGGATTTCACTTAAATTTTGCAAGAGTATGATACATCAGGAACAGGCTGCTCAGTATTCACTACTAATGAAATCAAGGCATGATCAGATGTCCCGAATGGAGAACAAACCTTCCTAGTTATAACGCTGGAGTAGTCAGTGTATATGAGGTCCAAGAAATTACCAGACCTGTGAGTAACTTCATTTATGATTTGCTCACAGCCTGATTCAGAGGCAAAGTCTAAAGCTCTTAAGCCATGGCGATCGGTAGGAGAGATAGAACTTAACCACTCCCTCTGGTGAGCATTAAAATCATCAACAAAGACAAAGGAAGCCTTTCTATCATCTTCTTGTATCTTAGCCATAATAGTAAGAAGACAATCTAAGATAGACTCATCCATGTCTGGATTCCGGTAGATCGAACACAAATAAAATTTGTTATGCCTGCCATAAACTTTTATTACCTGAATCTCATGACATCCACATTCATAGCAGGACTTATGAGAAGAAGGGTACTTATTCCTAATATACACCGCCATTCCCCTGGCCCTAGGGATGGCATCAGGTTACAACATCATTGGCTTCTTGAAACCAGTTACAAGGAGCTCAGATGAGTTCCTCAACTTAGAAACAAAATTTGCAATACAGTAGACGACATTGACGAAATCTAGGATGTACTGGTCCCGGATTTTGCTCAATGTCTCCGGTCAGCATGCAAACTATTCGAACTTTGTTTGGTAAGTTATAGCACACTCTTTAACTCTGGAACGGTACGGTGGGTCGTCCGCGACCCCGAGCATCAAAACAAAAGAGGTTTTTCTCACGTGACTCACCCCCGTGACTGAATTTGTGGGTGATCGACCTGCAGTCGGTGTCTCGCCTACACGCTCTAGTAGTGTCCAGATGTGCATCGCTGTAGCTGTACTCCTTCCCAGATTTCTGAGACGCGTCGGGGTCGAGCGCGACCGAGTTTACCCTTCTAAGGTAATTTGCATAATTATCAAAGTTATTATGTATTATGAAATTGTCGTAGAATGGTGCAACTTGTATAGGTTATCAGTTGTGGAAAGTCTTGGTGGATTGTTTGGCTACCATGTGCATGATTTTTTTTTTAGTTGAAATGTCGTTCATCACCACGAGGACCATTTTACCGCGAGTGCCCCTTTTTCATTTTTTTTCATTTTTTGGCCAAGTCATTTTTCCGTAAGAAATAGCCAAATAGTGTCGCAAAACTTTTGCTTTTTTAGTGTTGGAAAGTGTGTCTAGATGATCTGGCTACCCATGCGTGACTTTGTTTTTGTCAGATACGCCGTAGATATTGGTATGTGGGGTATTTTCCTGCGGTTGCCAATTTCTGTTTTTTTTTCAATATTTGTAAAAATTTACTACGTAGTAAGGAATTGCCGTATATTATTGATTTTTTTTTCATGTTTATTTGTTAGAAAGTGTGCCTTGATGGTTGGGCTAACACGTGCATGTCTTTTATTTTTTATCTGAGATGCCGTATATTAGAATGTTGGCCATTTTTCCACGAGTGCCCCTTTTTATTTGTTTTGCATTTTTTTGCTTAGTCATGTTACCGTAAGGAATTGGCAAGTAGTGTTGCAAAACTTATATTTTTATAGTGTTTGAAAGTGTTTCTAGATGATCTGGCTACCCATGCCTATCTTTTTTTTAGCCAGATATGACGTATATATGGGTATGTGTTCGATTTTCCTGTGATTGCCATTTTTTCGTTTTTTCCCATTTCTTTCAAAATTACTACGTACTAAGGAACTATCACAGAGTAATGATTCATTTAGATGTTTATTTGTCGGAAAATGTGCCTTGATGGTTTGCCTAGCACGTGGCTGAAATTTTTTTTCTTCTGAAATGCCGTATATTAGAATGTTGGCCATTTTTCCGCGAGTGCCCCTTTTTATTTGTTTTGCATTTTTTTGCTTAGTCATGTTACCGTAAGGAATTGGCAAGTAGTGTCGCAAAACTTACATTTTTATAGTGTTGGAAAGTGTTTCTAGATGATCTGGCTACCCATGCCTATCTTTTCTTTTTAGCCAGATATGGCGTATATATAGGTATGTGTTCGATTTTCCTGTGATTGCCATTTTTTCGTTTTTTCCCATTTCTTTCAAAATTACTACGTACTAAGGAACTATCACAGAGGAATGATTCATTTAGATGTTTATTTGTCGGAAAATGTACCTTGATGGTTTGCCTAGCACGTGGCTGAAATTTTTTTTTCTGAAATGCCGTATATTAGAATGTTGGCCATTTTTCCGCGAGTGCCCCTTTTTATTTATTTTGCATTTTTTTTTTTGCTTAGTCATGTTACCGTAAGGAATTGGCAAGTAGTGTAGCAAAACTTATATTTTTATAGTGTTGGAAAGTGTTTCTAGATGATCTGGCTACCCATGCCTATCTTTATTTGTAGCCAGATATGGCGTATATATAGGTATGTGTTTGATTTTCCTGTGATTGCCACTTTTTCGTTTTTTCTCATTTCTTTCAAAATTACTACATACTAAGGAACTATCACAGAGTAATGATTCATTTAGATGTTTATTTGTCGGAAAATTTTATTTACTTCTTTTTTTATTGAATATCATCAAATTTTTTTAGCTAAAATATTATATTGTTTTACATTCTTTTTTTCGATTTTATTTCCCTTCAAAAATTTTTTTCTGGGTCAGAATTCTAATTTTATAGTTGTAAAATAATCGACAATCATCCAGCAATCCACCACACAATTATTATGCATATCCAAGAATAATTAGATTAGTAAATAACACCTTGAAATTGACATACCCTTCCTACATTTCAAGTGGCAGATTAGGGAGTCTGAGTCAGTGTGGTTGGCGGCTATTTTGTGGACATATCCGAAGCGTAAGTTGCCCTATCTATATATATTCTTGTTCCCTATAGAATTTTTGATATTTTGGTATATTTTTACCTGCATAAATATCATATTATATATTAAATATATGTATTTTTTTACAAAATTTCTAAGTACTCAAAAAATGACCTTTAGATATGGCCCCTGATATAAATGTAATTTACAAAATAATGAAGATTTTTTTACATATTTCTATTCTAGGATAACATATGTTTATTCCCTAAAATATTTAGCCACTTCTTATTTCATTTGGGTACCCAAAAAAATTCATGAAATTTGGACAAATTTTTTTGGCCAAAAAAAAGTTACCCTTTATTTCTCATTTCAGATCTTCACCTCCATGGGTCCGACTTCATCCAAAATTAATCAAGATGTGTCCTAAACATTCAAGAATCAATTCCTAAAAGGATTTGTGTATATATGTATAAATTGTTTTTTTATGAATTTTTATGTAAGGTCTTTTTTTTCTACTTAATTTTTAAAAATATTTATAATAAATAGTTTTTCTGCAGATGAGTAGTATTTATCTTTACAGTAGTTTGAAGCATTCATTGAACTTTTTTTGGGCCAAACAAAAAAAAGAGGTTACTGCAAAAACAGATTTTTCAAGAATTTTTTTTTGCGTCGGGGTCGCGCGCGACCGAGTATACCCTTAAAGGGGTGTTCGAGGAGCGTACCAATGCAGGGTTAAAATAGAATGTTACTAGGTATTTTGTATATTGGTGAGCACACTCTTTAAAATAGAATGTTACTAGCTTACTTTCGACTGCTTTATATGGCCACTACCAACACAGCAAATGTCAGTCGGTAATTTGGCCAAACTTCAAAGTACAAATCCAGCAAACATAGCGTTACTCCTCACCTGATTCGAATGTTGGAAACAGTATCCTCTACATGACGGCAATGATAACGCCAAGCAGCAACGGGTTACAAATTGAGAGTATTGGTAAACAGTGACCAGTACCATTTCTTACCCCTTGATTTGTGGTCAGTATTTGCCCATAGACGATCCATTTGATCTACACGGATCATTCGTTTATTGTATTTGTGTGCAAGATATGGCTGTTTGGCCCTATGTCGGGGGTGTATTCTTTATACGACCAGTACTTTTATGAAGGATAAGTGAATCTTAAGGTTATTGTCAGTAATCACATTAGAATTATCTATTCTGTTTATACAAATAAGCTTTTCCATCACATCAAGGGTCAAACTCTACTACTTTTCTTTTCTTCATAACCAACTAGACAGCACCACTAGTCCTTCTTTCTCGAACAGTGTCAGTATTCTTATGTTCTGCTCAGCAAGAGACGTCAACAGAGAATATGATGTAAAAAAGTTAAAGAAAAC
>NC_090760.1:43000896-43003396 GCF_036898095.1 Palaemon carinicauda | reverse complement strand
GAATCAGAATAAAGTTGCAGTTAAATCACGGTCCTGTATGCGAGTGGGACGTGACAGGACTGGGCAAGAAGGAAAGAGAAGAGATGAGATCGCGTAGAGGAAGATTGAATTCTCAAGTTATGAGATCGTGTGTAGGCTATTCTTATTTTTAGCTAGGATTTTTGGTTTCCCGCAAATCATGTAGATATATGAAGGAACTAATGTTTTGTTTGTAAATATACATTTTATATATTTTAGCATTTTTTCTTTAATTTTTTAGATACGTATACTATTAGAATAGTGGTGTTAAATGCGTGGATATGTCTGCAAAATTACTTCACGACTTGAAACACAATAAACACGACACTGATGTATAGGTACATATACAGTATTCATATGTATTACGTAAATAAAAGTATTTCATAGCAACGATGATGGGTTTAGAGGAAAAAATTCTTCGGTCGTAAATACCATAAACTGCTGATGAGAGGACGCCAACAATGATATTGCTGTATTTGAAAAGCCCTGTCTCAGCCGCCTTTGACGTTCAAAATTTAATTTATCCTAAGGGGTACTTTGATCACGTGTACCTTTCCCATTCAATATTTGTCATCACTCTGTTTATATTCTCTCTCTAACAAGCCATCTACAACAATGTAACTACTTCCAATCCCATCGCCACAAGGAATCATATCATTATCTATAACATATTCTTTCATACATCACTTCTAAGATGCATATGAACATTACCAATTGCTGAATATAATTCTCTGATAACAACAATAAATGAAATCATAAAAAAATGCACAAATAATGACAAATAATTTCCTCACGGTAGATTAATTTCATTCTTCAAAACATGGGGTTATGGTGTGCTACCGGAACATCCCTGCCTGGGGATTTGCCTGACCTCGGTTTGAGTCCTGTTAATGCATAAAGAAGATTTTTTTTTTTTTTTTTTTTTTTTTGTAGTGTCTTCAACCTTACCCTGCTCCACCCTTGTCCTATCTTCAATGGGCAAGGGCGGTGGGCGCTAATCATATGTACGTAAGCCAGTATGTAGGTCACTGTCCAGCTAAATAGGGCAATGTCACTAAATTTTTCCTCTTCCATTCCATGGTGGCATTTACACCTTCAAACATAACATTCTTTCATATATCACATCTAAAAAACATATAAAAATTAACGAATCCCAGCATATAATTTTGCGATGACAAAAAAAAAAAAAAAAAAAAAAAAAAAAAAAAAAACTTCAAACAGGGCTGATATATGAAGGAAACAAATATAATAAGGACAACCTAATAAATAGCTTTCATACTGGTAATAGGGTTTACATAATCTTCCGTATAAGCTCTATGTTTCATGTGTATATTTCTCTTAGAAAACTTACGTTAGATATAGATTTCTCGATTACGTAGAATATATATCACGGATGTAGGGGTAATCAGTGTTGTTGTATAAGATTCAAGGAGCTGTTGTTCCACCAATTTATCATTAGTCATGGTTTTAAAGATTTTTCCGCCCTGTTCTGCAAAAACAGAATGCAATCTTTTGTATTCATTTAAAAGCCTTGCTTAAAGCTGCCTGTAGCCATTATGCGAAAGGATTGGTAAAGCTACGCAGTCTCATTATCATAGCTATGAAATAAACAAATTTTGTGCAGTTATCATTTAGTAAAAAAATAAATTAATAATAATAATAATAATAATAATAACAAGTGAGCAAGTCCTGAACGCGGACATGGTCCTCGTAGAGGACATACCTCCGCCAAGGTGACCTAGAGCGCCATATGTCCTAGAATCATGAATTGATGTGACTTCGACTTTCAAGTAACGTTTGACCTTTAATTTAGCTTAACCATTCAATGGCCTTGGCAGTTACCTGACACTGAGGTTGAAGGACTTTTGACTGTTTGTGTGTTGACCTTAATGTGACTTTGACCTTCACATGACCTTGACCTTCACGTGACCTTCAAGTGACCTTGACCTTCACGTGACCTTGACCTTCACATGACCTTGGCTTCAAGTGACCTTGATCTTCAAATGTACTTGACCTTCACGTGACCTTGACCTTCAGGTGACCTTGACCTTCACGTGACCTTGACCTTCACGTGACCTTGACCTTCAAGTGACCTGCTTGACTTTTGACCTTCAAGTGATCTTTGTTCATTTGCCACTGATACTTAATATGACATTGATATAATGCACCAATATGACCTTGACCTTTGACCTTTATAAATTTGAACATCACCCATGGGTTGCGCCTGGACTAGGACTTCCCTGTTGGCTTATGCAAAAGTCAGTGCTTTATTTCTGTCTCTTGATATGGCCACTTATGTCATAGTGACACCAGTGACCCCTGTGACCTTGACCTTGGGGTGACCTTGACCAAAATTTAATCAGTTCTTCCATACACATTGGGGAACTACTTGGCCAAGTTTGAAGTGATTCCGTGTAGAAATGTGGCCTCTACGTTGTCCACAGACAGACAGACAAACAGAGAAACAAACAAACAAACAAAC
>NC_090760.1:42945896-42995896 GCF_036898095.1 Palaemon carinicauda | reverse complement strand
AATAATAATAATAATAATAATAATAATAATAATAATAATAATAATAATAATAACAACACCTCTAGTTGATAATCCTCCCAAGGGTCTGTTATATTATCGCCATCTCTGACGGCATGTTTAAAAAAAAAGTAAAATTTAACTTCTTAATACTATCCATCGATATACATTAATAAACAGAAGCAGGCATGTTCATAAAGGCAAAGCGGCCAGGATTCACTAAAAGTGCCGACGCAGAGTCATCCCTGTATAAATCAACTTTATCGAGAAGTTTATGACAGGTCTTGATAAATTATTTACTGACGTCCCAAGATTCCATCCAGGGGAAAGTTTTCGGAAGAAATCGTTTAGAACATCATCATTGGAGTCAATAGCCTTTTGCTTTACTTATTTATTCGATGTACATATGAAAATTATTATAAGTATACATTTAGGTTTTTTATTATGAAAAAAAAAAATATGCGACCAGTCAAAAGCTACAGTAAATATTTATTTCTTTATTTCCTTTCCTCGCTGGACTATTTTTCCCTGTTGAAGCCATTGAACTTATAGCATGTTGCTTTTCCAATGATGTTTGTAGTTTAGCTAGTAACAATAATAATGATAACTTCAGAAGTTCAAACATGTAACGAATGTTTTTATGTTGACCAGGCTTACTTACGTCACTCTTCATAGTTTACATAATACAGATCAATTTTAAGGTCACTGATCCAGTAATTCATCACTTCTCGTGTAATTTTTTTATTTCTTCATTTCGTTCCCTCACTATGCTTTTTTTTTCTCAGTGGAGCATTTAGACTTATAGCACCCTGCTTTTTTCAGCTAGGATTTAACTTAGATAGTATGACGAACCAAGCGAGGTGAACCAAAGACAAGGTGAATGCAACGGAGTACTTATTATAGACACATCGGGTATATATACACAAGAGGTACCGGCAAGGTGGTTACACAATACAAATATGCTATATCTTGTCCAACCGGCAACCAGTTCTGTTAACAGTTAACAATGAAATAGGCAGATATGACAATACAAGTTGCTGTCAGTGAGAGGGGAGAGCAAAGATACAAAGGATAATATATACAAAAACGAGAAATGTCGTTACTTTGTACAATCGTGTTACATACGAGGGGTACGTGGCTCCCCCCCCCCTAAAAATGACATACTGTACATGTTAAATAGAGCGCCTTGATCTAGAGAGGCGAACTGTAGGTGAGTCATCTGGCAGGAGATAAGCAGGTTTTAGACAATCAATTGAGACCCAGTCTTCTTTACCACGAATGTTTAGAAGGAATGCTTTCGGATTGTGTCGGATCACAAGGAAAGGGCCCGTGTAAGGGGGCGTTAACGGTGGCTTGCTAGTGTCGTTGCGTAAGAAGACGTGCGTTGCAGAATGCATGTCTGTCGGTATGTGATGCTCCACTGGGGGCTTGTAATTCTAACGGCATGAAGTAAATTTTCCCACGACGTGACGTATGTACTGCGAATCGTTGTAGGAGGTTGTAAAAGGAAAAAATTCATCAGGGATGACCAACAGGTCGCCATATACCATTTCAGCTGCCGAGACGTCCGGGGCGTCATTAGAATGAGTCCTTAGTCGTAAGAGGACCAAGGGAAGCTGAGTAAACCAATTGGAGTCCTTGCAGCAGGACATCAAAGCTACTTTGAGGGTGCGATGGAAACGTTCCACCTTTCTATTGGTAGCGGGGTTGTAAGCAGTTGTCTCATGTAGGATGATGCCCAGATTAGCTAATGATGTCCACAATTGAGAGGTGAAAGTGGTACCACTGTCAAAAGTAACATGTTCAGGGATAAAAAATCTTGCTATCCATCCTGAGAATAAGGCAGATGTACATGAGGTGGACGTTGCAGTTTCCATGGAAATGGGTTCAGGCCAGCGAGTGGAGCAGTCGATGACGGTAAGCAGGTAACGATGGCCTTGTGATGTGGGTAGGGGTCCTACAACGTCAACGTGAAAGTGGGCGAAACGACAATAAGGTTGAGGAAAGGTGCCCACTCCTGAATCCGTATGGCGATGTACCTTGGAAGTTTGGCAAGAAGTACAGGCGTGGACCCCATCCTTAGCATCCCTAGTAATGCCGTGCCAAATGAACTTCGTCTTCAGCAGCTGTGCAGTAGAATGGCGCGAGGGATGTGAAAGGCTGTGAACGAAATCAAACACCTGAACGACGCATGGGAGCAGGAGTCCTCGGTCGCGGTCTACCAGTACTGAGGGTGGTGTTGAAGTCATCGAGGGGGACGTCTTCCGAACGGAGGGACGTGCAGGATGTCCTACATGCTTGATACTCTGGATTCTGTCGTTGGGCTTCAGCCAAGGCGTTGAAATCCAATCTCAGTTGAACGGCGGCCAACGAGTTTCTTGACAGGGCATCGGCAACAGGGTTCATTTTCCCAGGGACGTGTCGAAGGGTGCAATTGTATTCAGCCACGGCGGAGAGATGTCGGCGTTGACGGGCGGCCCAGGCGTCAGACTGTTGAGTGAAGGCGTGCACCAGAAGCATGTGGTCTGTGGGAATGACGAAGGGCGTACCTTCTAAGAAATGGCGAAAGTGACGGACAGCCAAGTGCACTGACAGAAATTCGCGATCAAAGGTAGAATAACCCGATTCTGCCTTGGACAGCTTTCTGCTGAAGAAGGCCACTGGGCGGGGCAAGTCATTGACCATCTGTTCGAGTACTGCACCAATAGCGACATCGCTGGCATCGATGGAGAGGAGAGGAGCATGTTGGATGGGAAAAGTGAGAGCAGCAGCGGTTGATAAGGCATTCTTTGCATTGCAGAAGGCTGCTTCTTGAAGGGGACCCCACTTCAGGTCTTTTGGTTTGCCCTTGAGGGATTTGTAGTGGGGAGCAAGAGTGGCGGTAATGGCTGGCAGAAAATAGTTATAATAGTTGATCATGCCCAAGAATTCCTGCAGTGCTTTGACAGTATGTACCAAAGGGAGTGGTGATAGCAGTCTTGGGGATGTCTTCAAGGTTCATAGGCACCTGATAATACCCATTCAGGAGGTCAAGCGTGGAGAAAACCTTTGCTTTGTGCAGGTAGGAGGTCACGTCGGCGATGTTTGGGAGAGGGTAGTGATCCGGTTCTGTTTGCATGTTCAGGCGCCTGTAATACCCACACGGACGGAGGGAGCCGTCTTTCTTCAGGACGATGTGTAAGGGTGACAACCATGGGCTGGAGGCCTTTTGGCAAAGGCCCATTTCTTCCATTTCGGCGAACGTCTGTTTGATGGCTGCCAATCAATCCGGTGCCAGGCGTCTGAATTTGGCAAAGACTGGGGGTCCTGTCATCTTGATATGGTTATAAATACCATGTTTGGCAGGAGCCGTAGGCGTTTGGCAGGAGCCGTAGGCGTTTGGCAAAGTTCTGGACAGAAAACGTCCGGGTACGAAGTGAGGAGTTGGGCGTAGGCATCCATGGGTGCGCTGATGTGGAGAGCGAGGTTGACGGGAGTGGGTTGAAGAGGAGTCGACAGGTACGAGTCTGCGTTGACCAATCGTTGGTGGGCGACTTCGACCAGAAGGTGGAAATGAGAGAAGAAATCCGCACCGAGGATTGGCAATGTGACGTTAGCAATGAGAAACTTCCAATTAAATTTACCGCTTCTAAACGATAATGTGAGGTTCTCGTAACCGTAGGTGGGTATCGCAGATCCGTTGGCAGCTACCAGGCAGGCGTCGGCCGACTTAGACTACGTCGTGTCCTGAAGAGTTACCTTGCCAAAAGAGAACGACAAGCACCCATGTCTACCAAAAATCGCACGCACGCCCTGCATCATGTAAAAAGAAATGATTAGAAACGCGAGAGGCCACCGCCATGAGCGATGGACTACTTACACGTTTTTCGGACACTGACAATCCTTGGCACATTTCTTCGCGGCAACCCCGAATCTGAAGTGGTAGTAGCAAGACTGCAGCCGATGGGCGGCAGTAAGTGGCTTTAAAAGTCGTTGGTTGGGGGGCGAGCAAGTGGTGGGTGATGGGTGGCTTTGTCGCCTCTCCGGCATGCCACGGGGTAGGCATGTGTGTCCTACGGCATTCACGCCAGCTTCGGTTGACGTTGAATAGGTGACTTCTTCGTCAGGAGTGGAGGCGTTGATAAAGGTCTTGAAGGTCGTGAAGTGGTTGTCCGTAAGGGTGTCGGCTTTGGTCATCGAGACCTTTATCGGTAAACTATCGACATCAGGTATGGCAGCGCGTATAGATTCGGGTAAATGGCATAACCAAAGGGCACAAAGTAGATTCACCTAACGAGGAAAGCTGTCTGCGGCAGGTTGCATGTGAGCGATACTGGTCATTTCCCTGAGAGCTGATAAAGCATTGCTATACGGGCGGCTGGCGACGGCGAGTACTGCTGCAGAAGGTATGTTTTCATGGTGTCATACGCTACTGGGGTGTCTCCTTGTTCACAAAGCAATTCGAAGATTTCCGGGAAGGTGTCCTCGGGTATCGCCGTGAGAACAAAATCTGCTTTGACGGTTGAACGAGTCACGCTATTGATGCGGAACTGGACTAATGCGCGTTGAAACCAAGCAAACGCCTCTCCACTGGCAGACGACGAAAGTTTGAATGGGGCGGCGCCAACTTCCGTGGAGTCCATCATAGTAACAGTGAGTGGGGGGAAGGCGGGAGGAGCGAGTCGATAACCGGGGTCACCATTGTAACGAGCCAAGAGACGTTGTGAACCAAAGGCAAGGTGAATGCAACTGAGTACTTTATTATAGACACATCGGGTATATATACACAAGAGGTCCCAGCAAAAAGGTCACATAATACAAACATGCTATTTCTTGTCCAACCGGCAACTGGTTCTGTTAACAGGTAACAACGAAATAGGCAGACATGATAATACAAGTTGCTGTCAGTGCGAGGGGAGAGCGATACAAATGATTTATACAAAAAAAGAGAAATGTCGTTACTATGTAAGATCGTGTGACACACGAGTGGTACAATAGTAATGATGATGATAATAGTGTCACATACTACCTTGTATATATGTGCAAGAAAATTTTAAACTTTAAAACAGAATTTGAAACATTAACAATTCAATTATTTACACAACCGACAACATAAATACGAAAAAGAAAACATGCATTTAAAAACATAGGCCAGACCACAAATTGGCTACTCTCAAATGGGCATATTTATGCTGATATTTTTTGTAAATGATTTTATAATAAATAACGTTATGAAGAAAGGCAGTGAGAATCGGAATTGTTCACCCATTTTTTTCTTATTTTACCGTATAACATGTGATAAACCAAAGAATACCCTTTCGAATGGCATTTCAAACATGAACATTAGAATTACAGAAAATCTAGGAAAAAATTTGACATGACAGATTTTTTCATTTTACTATTATATCGTCAGAGTATAAATTTCCTCTCTGAGAGGGGATACTTTATTGTGGTGAACGGGTTTGCGCATCGAACTGATGAAGAAAGCTAGACTTGTCAGGGTTACTCATACTAGGCTGGTTTGCTTTGAGCAATCGGACCAAAATCTCCCATCATCACTAACCTTCAGTGCCCAAGGGGGCAGGCAGGTACATCCCTCTACAAAGGGTGCTGAAAATCTCTGGCCATCTTTGAAAACTGAATCGTGCAACATACAACGACGGGACCCTGTCTTGGGAAGATCTTGCTGTGTTACAAGAAGTGCTGAAATAAATAAATTGGAATATAGTAGGCTTTAATGAAATTAGGAGAACAGGGAAATCTTATGAAGTGGTAAAAAAGGCCATATATTTTGATAACATGAAAGGAACAAAGAGAATGAAGAGGGTTTTCTGATTAATAGAATCTTGCAGGTAACAAAAATGTTCTAGTTATAGTGATAGAATTGCAGGTTTAATGAACTTGTTAAATAAGAATTATTGACTGAATACCCTTCAACTCTAAGCACCAACACATCCCATACAGAGGAATGAATTGAAACCTTTCATGAAGATCTGGAGATATATATGAAAAACACTATTTTTTTTTTTTTGGGTAGGTCAAAAGAAGAAAAAGAAGAAACAAGAATCCTCATCAGGTAAATTGGTAGTAGACAGAAGAAACGACAGAGGGGACATGCATGCAGAATTTGCTCAAACAATCTTAGAACTATGAACACCTTTCTTATATAAAAATGAACATAGAAAATTGGTATTGAAAAGTCCAAGTGGATAATAAAAACGAAATAGATTTTATTTTCGGTGAAAAAGCTAATTTCGTTAAAGATGTAAGCGTCAATTAAACTTAGAATGGGGAGAAGTAAAGTTTGTAATGGTAGTAAAGTTTGTAAAGATATAAGAAAGAGGAAAACTAATTTTAAGAGAGAGAATGAATACCTTTTTGTTAACAAACAAAAAAAAAAAAAAAAAAAGAAAAAAAAAAAAAAAAAAAAAAAAAAAAAAAAAAAAAAAAAAAGAAAAAGGGTACTCGCAGCTAAATGATGAAATGGAAGCAAATAAGTAGAAATGAACAATAAACGAACTAAAATACCAAGACATTCATAAACACAATTATACCTTAATTGAGGAAGCACTAAAGAAAAGCATCAAATTGATGAAAAGAACACTTGCAATTGGGTGCTAACAGATAATAGCTTTAAAGGATGAAGATGGAAATATTATCAACAAAAAAGATAGTGATGAAAATTGCAGAGGATTTTTATACAAGGTTATACAAGAGTGATATAAGAAATAATTTTACCAACAGAAATAATACAACACCAAAGCCGGTACTAAACACTGGAATAGGAGAAATAAAGACAGCATTAAAAAGCAGGAAAAGAGGCGAAACAGCAGTAGAAGATATCATAACAATTGATTTAATGATAGATTGGGGAGATTTCATAGTGATAAAACTCTCTAAACTTAACAAAAGTCTGCAAGAATGTTTTATACCTAGAGCTTGGAAATTCCTTTTTGTCATTATACTAATTCATAAAAAAGGGAGACAAAAGACCTGACAAATTACTGCCTAGTAAGTTTACAATCTGTATACTTAAAATATTTACAAACTCGTATTGAGGCAAATAGAAAGACAGCTAGATTTTAATCAATCAAGGGAACGGGCAGGTTTTGGAAGCGGGGATTCAACAACTGAACATATCTCTGTAATTACCTAGCTAATGGAAAATAAACAAAGTATGAAAAACCCGTCGGTATGTCATAGATTAGGAGAAGGCTTTTGATATTGTCAAATCTTCAGCAGCAATGAAAGACTTTCAAAGACAAGGTCTAGATGATGCTTATGTTAGAACTAGTACAGCAATCCTAAAACTACATATAGTGAGAAAATTCCCATTTAGAAATGAGTTAGGTAGGAAGACTCTCTCTCTCTCCTAAATTATTCACAACATGCCAAGTAGTAGTTTTTAGAAATTCATATAGCGATATAGTAGGAAATAAAATTAATGGGGATTATCTTAAAAACTTGTGATTTGCAGATGATATAGTTCTATTTAATGCATTAGGGTATGAATTGTAAAATATGCTAGAAGATTTGAAGAAAAAGTCGAAATGTAGGACTGAAAATGAATATGACTAACACTAAGATAATGTTCAATGAAAATGCAGAGACAATAAATTAGGGTTATTCGTGAAGCTCTAGAGATAGGTAATGAATCTATAAGTACCTAGGAGAGACGGTAAGTGTTTCACCATGTTACGAGACCGAAATTATAAGAAGGATAAAAATGGAGTGGATAGCTTTTGGTAATCAAAATGAAATTTTGAAAAGTAAAATGCCCCTTTCTCTTGAAAGAAAAGTATATAATCAGATTGCCATACCAGTATTAGCTTATGCATAAGAAATTTTGAGAGCCTTACTAAAGACTTAGAATATATGCTAGTTACAACTCAAAATGCAATGGAAAGAATAATGATGAGATTATCACTAAGACACAGAAAAGAGCTACATGGATACGATAATAGACAGTAAAGAGCAACAAGGAATACATACAATACGAGGCAGAAAAGAGCAACATGTATACGACAGCAAACTAAAGTAGAGGTTATTCAAACAACAACAAATAGAACAAAAAAATTACAAGGGGAGGACATATAATGAGAAGGATGGATAATAGATTGCCATTAAGATCAACATATAGATTGCAAAAGAAGCAGTCAAAACGAAAGACGATGAATTAATAAACTAAGATGATTTGCGGTTATACACTGGCCTAGAAAAACCACAAACAAACACATATGAAAGTACATATCTGAGACCTTTCTCCTACAGTTGATCATGTCCATGATCATGATTTTTTATACATACACACACACACACACACACAGACACACATATATATATATATATATATATATATATATATATATATATATATATATATATATATATATATATAGATAGATAGATATAAAGTGTATATATATATATATATATATATATATATATATATATATATATATATATATACATACACACAAATACTGTGTATATGTAGGCTGTGTATGTATATATATATATATATATATATATATATATATATATATATATATATATATATATATATATATATATATATATATATTTATATATATATATATATATGTATATATATATATATATATATATATATATATAAACATATATATTCATAAATATATATATATATATATATATATATATATATATATATATATATATATATATATATATATATATATATACACGCATATACATATATATATATATATATATATATATATATATATATATATATATATACAAATACTGTGTATATGTAGGCTGTGTATGTGTGTGTGTGTATATATATATATATATATATATATATATATATATATATATATATATATATATATATATATATATATATACATACATGTATATATATATATATATATATATATACAGTATATATATATATATATATATATATATATATATATATATATATATATATATATATATATATATATATATATATATATATATTCTTATATGTATGTGAGTGTTAATAACTGTAAGATGGAAGTCACTTTATATTAAGTATATCAAATCCCTTCCATAATAAGAATGTCATAAACTCGCAATTTTTTTTAGAACAGAGTAAGACGCATCCAAGTATTGCCGGGATCACATTAGTGAGGCTGCAAATGATGAGGAAAGGCATTGTTGCAATTTAAAATGTTGTTCACATATTAGTTAACAAGAATGCTAAGGCTTACTCCCCTACAGATACTATTTCCATAATTCATTGAACATTTATGCTAACAAGAATAGAGACAGGTAGACGGTTTAAAAGTCTCACATCTAGTGACTTTTCTTAGGAATTCGTTGGTAAATGGACTAGTTAGCATAATGCTAAAATATACGGACAAAGGCATGCAGAAAAACGAAAATATAAATGGACTAATTAGCATAATATTAACATATACGGACAAAGGTATACAGAAAAACGAAAATATATGGATATAGCCTTACATTATTGCAATCAAATAAAGAAAAAAACACTAACAACATATAAGACTTACTTGATTTTTCTTTGGAATAAAACGTTCCTATTTATTTTGGTGTTGGCTGCTACCAAAGATCCTTTCTAAGATATTACAATCACGCTTAACCTGTAAGAAAGGGCCCCGATTGAACACAATACCAATATAGACTAAAAAAAAAATCTTTACTTAACACTTCCAATCAAGAGAGTACTAAACTACAATAAATTAAAAGAATATTACTAACGAAACAAATTCTGTAATTGTACTCATCAACATTAAACTATCGACCACTTTAATTTTTCGTTATTAAACTTTATTATTCAAGTATGTAATATAATAAATTCAAATCTTGAAACTAATTTACTTGTCTTTATCAGTTACAAACAGTCAATCCGTACTACTGTATCAACAAGCAAAGGAAAAGGTGTGTAATGCTATATTTTATGATTAATATCAAATAAAGGAACCCATGTTATTGCTATTAACATTTACCATAACATTCAGTTATATAAATTCAATTTTGATTCATGCCATTTCGCCATCAAACTTTTACGGTTCAACTTACAAATTAAAAATATCACGCATTTGAATGGAGCTTATTCAAACAGTTTACCTTAACTTTTTATAAAACGGATTGTCTGAAAAGCAAATAAAAAAACAAATGACTTACCAAAAGGATAATGCAAGAAGTAGATGTTTGATCTGCATAACCTAAGTATTCTAACTTATCTATAACTACCTGACCGGCCTAACAAACTCCAGTCCCTAAATAACTCGATTCAACCAACATATCACATACCACTAGCGCCAGAGGAGGATTCTAATCGCCTGCTTATGTCAATATCAAAAGCTTTAAGACAAGAAGCAAAAATTATATAGCGGCCCCCTTATCTAGCCCAGCCATTCCTTCCCACCAATATTCCTAGGCCTAAAGCGCTGATTTGTTACTTCCACCAACATGTTGGGAGGAGGTTATGTTTTTGCCTCTTTGCGAGTTTGTTTGTGAACAACGTCCTGGCCACAATTTTACTCATAGTGAAACTTTCAAGGATTAATTGTTATATTGAGACGACGAAGTGATACAATTTTAAAAGTTCTAGGTCAAAGATCATGGTCATGGGGGAGCAAAAGGCCGACCTAATTGACCATTACCTCGATAAATAAGATGCCATGCTAGAGGTCTTCACTCAGAGTTCATTTCGAGTTTTACGAAATTTCCTTTAGTATTTTGACTGATTCTAACGTTTCACATATCATCATCACCACCACCAACGAATATTGACCCAAACGGCTTTAGATTTTGTTAGTCGCCTCTATCTTGAGCTTTTAATTCAATACTTCTCCCACTTCATGTTTCATAGTCCTCACCCATGTAGAACTGGGTCTTCCAACTCTTCTTGTGCCTTGTGGAGCCCAGATGAAAGTTTGGAGATGAACTAATCTTCTTTACGTAAGAAGGTAATTATCTTACTCTGATATAAATAAACTACAACAGACGCATTTGTTGTTTATATTCTTTCTAACAACTTATTTGGTCGCTTACATATTCGGAATTATAGCAAACATTATTGTTAATGTTGAGACTCCTGGAAAATACCAATAATCCCTCTCACCAGAGTATGACTACTCTCTCTCCCCCTTTCCTATAGCAAAGTGAGGTGAACAAGAATACTTTCAAAATCCAAAGCTTACAAAAGACAAAACCAACAGATGATGCAGACATCGAACCAAATAACCCGAAACCTTAAACATCTGAAAAAGAATTACATATGCAAATTAAGATTATAAAATGGGAAAAAGCACGCTAAAAAATTAGATATAACACTCACCATCTGGAGCCATCAGCAGAGTTAAGAGCACTATGGATACAACATTGAAGACTTTTATTCATAAGTAAAATGGGAAAAGAAATCAGATAGGAAAACTTTTTTTTTTTTTTTTTTTTTTTTTTTTTTTTTTTTTTTTTTTTTTTTTTTAGCAATGATTTTCATATTATTGAAAACGAATTTTGAGATCACAAATCTTTTCACAGAGGAACAAGAATCAACGTCAAGGAGCACAGACACACAGACACCGCGCAAAGGAAGCAGTGGGGATTAACGCAAGCGGTCACCAGGGACTAAGGAAAGCTTAATTAAGCAAGCAATTTCTAACAAGCGAGAGAGAACACCTTCATGTGCAGCAAAGAGTAAAGATCAAAAGCAGAGAACATCACCTATCCAAAAGCAACTACCTCCATTATTCTCTTCCTCTGTGAAATGAATGTTCAAGATATTTTGAAATAAAAATTTTCACTTTATAATTATAGTAATAAGCAAAGCAAGTTTCATTAAACGGTGTAATGCATGAACTTCTGGTTGAATCCCCAGATTTCACTTCTGAATACAAAGCTTTTCTATTCTAAAACTAAAGTAAATTTAAACACTCGATAAAATAACCATTTCTTACTCAAGAGAAGCCTTCAAAGTAGTATAATACACACTGAGCCCAAACTAACATGCAAATCTACTTGCTAAAAAATTGCATAATGACATTTCTGATATAAAATAAAGGATCATTGATAAAAATTACAAATAATGGCACAATACATAATAATACACATCATAGGTTTGCATGCAAATAATTACATAATGTCATAGAAAAAAAACAATGACATAAATAAGCAAACTACATTTCAATACAAATGGAGAATTCATATTAAAAAAAAAAAAATATACAATATACCTTAAATATCACCCTAGAAAAATACGCAGTCTTACATGTGAAAACTAGCAGGATAGGTAGTTAACCCTCGCTAAATTCTAATGGCTCGGCCTTTCAGCTTCGCCGAAAGTAATTCCCCTATAAATAGCGTTGTTTTGTATTCCAGGTACAGAAGAAATGCAGTTTTACATGTTTAAAAAAATACACACAAAATAAATTGGATTTTAAAACACTCCTACATCACCACAGGATACCATCGCCATCTGTGGTAAAAGTTCCCAAATCCCTATGGTAATCTTTTCGCCTACTGTGCATATATACAAGATTATGGTACAAAATTCTGAACATGACAACTGAATACCATATTGTACTCAGAATTAAGATGCATAAGGCTGGCATTGCAACAAAGACATAAAACTAATAGTTAATCAGCAAGAAAAAACTATTATAGGCTCAGGTGTACCATGGTCATCCTACCTTTATGACGAGAATGAATCTGCAAAGAGAAAAGAAAACCATATTAACAACAGAGAGAAAAATATTAGCCAAGATATTCAAACAGATATTTATTAATAACAATGATGCCTAGCAAAAGCAAACTATTCAAACAACAGATAGGTTACTTTATTGTTAAGAATTACTTTTCAAATATAAATACCGGGCAACATAGCCAATCAGATGTTGATTGGCATAACTAAAATAATCTAAATCCTTTTCTCTGTACTTGGCATTGATACCATTATAATCAACATTCCTATCCATTAGCTAATATATCTAGCGAGGTTAATATTCCTATCCATCTCTTCCCTTATTCTCCTTGGATTGCTTCTTTCAGTCTCTCTCATTCCTCATACAAGAAAGGTTTGGATTAGACTGAATTTATGAATTTAAACTGTATAACTTAGATATGGGCCCTGTAAGACCATTTAGCGCCCAGGTGCAACAGGAAACCATGCAGTTACACTCTGAAGCAAAATTTTGTCGTGAATGATAAAGTAGAATGATGTACAGCAAGAAGAGCTAGGGGCCAAATGAATACTGCAAAGAAACCTAAGTTACTGCTATAATACACTTATCGTCTTAAGCACTAGCTCACTACTTGGAAAATTGATTAAGACTGTATTCCATTTGAAGCGGCTCTTTTCCTTATGACAAATTGTGGTCTCAATGTTCCTGCATTTTCTCTGCAATGAATAGTTTCTGCACTCCCATCCATTCAGTTTTCTTCTTTCTCTGATGCAGCTCAAGATTCCAAGGTTTTTGTTCAACAAACAATCTTATTATTGAAAGTACTCGCTTCCAGCACAAGGACATCCAAAAATATACATGGACTTCACCATGTGGGCACCACAAAAATCAAATAGATCACATAGCCATTAATAAAGAGAGAAGGAGGAGTCCAAGAAATGTAAGACGCTATAGAGGCGCACATATTGGTAGTGATCACACCACCACCTTATTGCCACACTAAAATTAAAACTGAAATCACCCAACAGAATTGTAGATAGAAGACCTAGGTTTGATACAACTAAGCTTCTCGAAGATGAACACAGAAAAACCCTTGCAATTGAATGTAGGAATCGATTTGCATTCTTGGAGATTTTGAGATGTCGAACAGACAATCAACGAAGAATGCTGTGATATTAAGAACATATATCAGTAAGTTGGTAATAAAGTTTTGGGACATGCAGTTACAAGGAGAAAACCATTGATATCGAATGATACTTGGGATACTATAAAAAGGAGACATTGAATGTTTTCGAGGAAGTAACGAAAATTACAGGGTAGAGCATGCTAAGTATTCCAGTATTGATAGTGAAATCAAAACAAAAGCCAGGAATGACAGGAGAGAATATTTAGACAGGAAAGCAGATGAAGCTAACAAAGCTATGAATTCAGGAAATGTCTCTGGTATAAGATTTGCTCATAGATTTATTAATAAAATCTCTACTGGGACAAAGAAGAAAAAGCATACACCCATCAAAAAGAAAGATGGATCTGTTATAACAACGGAAGATGAAAAAACGGCAACGTTAGCTATAATACTTAAGTGAGGTCAGGAATAGGATATATGAAGTGAATAATTTAATTGATATTCCTGATTGATTGATTGATTGATTTAAGGTTTCCAGGCATCCTGACATCTAAGGTCATTAACGCCGATATCATTTAGTTTATATATACATAAAAATTAAAGAATATTCAATTAAAACCATTAAAGTCGAATGTCTTTATAAAAGTTCGATAGTTTTCAGAAGACATGCCTCTGAAATAAATCTAAAAATGCCACTTGCATAGTAGGACACATCATGTCCAAGAATCTTGGCAAGGATGAACCTGCCACCCTCACCTCGAGCCTCAAACAAATATCTATTCCTTAAGTTATTATAATTGGGGCATTCGGTCAACAAATGCCTCACTGTTAGAGGTACTAAACAGTCGCCACAATACGGTTAATGTTGGTCCTTCAGCAGAAACTCGTGTGTCAACCAAGTGTGACCTATATGGAGACGACAAAGAGAAGTCTCCCATTTTCGGGGCATCATGTTATACCTCCAAGGAGATATGACATTTGTTACTTTTCTCATTTTATTTCCATCTAGACTATCCCAGTGCTGTTGCCATTTATTACAAAACAATTTCTTGATGTTAGGTAGGAAATCGTTACACGGAATAGGATAGCTTCTTGGCAGAAACTCAGATGCAGTATTCTTTGCCTGTGAATCTGCCTTCTCATTCCCAGACACACTTACATGTGCTGGAACCCAACAAAATCTAACCATTAAACCTCTCCGTCCAATAATAAAAAGCCATTCTAAAATCTTTAAAACTAGAGGGTTACTAGAATTAAAAACTTCTAAAGCTTGAAGGACACTCCTTGCATCACTAAAAATTGTAAAATTACCCTCCTCCTCCAACGCTATTTTCTCAATATCGGTCAATATGCCATACAGTTCGGCAGTAAATATGGAAGCTGTTAGAGGAAGTGCACCTCTACAATTAAAACCATTATTATGTACTCCAAATCCAACGCCAGCATCAGATTTGGAGCCATCAGTATATATAAAAGTCAATCCTTTATGTTCTTCAACATGTTCCATAAAAAGAGACCTGGCTTCTAAGTCAGTCATATTCTTCTTAACTCCAATTAAGTATTTACAAAAAGATATCTCTGGTAATTTCCATGGAGGCGTTGATGGTACCTTGAATGGAAGTACCTTATTTCTAATTATATCCAGACTGTCTAATAATCGTTTCACCCGAAAGCCATCAGGTTGAGGAGATTTTGGGTGCAACTCAAAGTATGCCGTGTGTCTTACAAGGCTTGCAGTCTGAAGAGCTAAAGAGTTAGAGAGTCTTTGCAATCTAAACCAATACCGAATAATGGAAGACATTCGGTAAAGGTCTAGAGGTAACTCTCCAGCATCAACAAGGAGACTTGGGATAGGTGAGGTTCTAAATGCTCCTGTAGACAATCTAATACCAGCATGATGTATCGAGTCTAATATTTTTAACTGGCTTGGGGTGGCTGAAGAGTATATTTCACATCCATAACTAATTTTGGAAAAAATCAAGGCCTTGTAAAATTTCAAAATAGTATTGCAGTCTGCCCCCCCCCCCCCCCCCCTTGATGTATGGGACAATACTTTTAAAGTATTCAGAGCCTCGAGACATTTAGCTTTTAACGCTTTTAAGCGAGAAACCCATGTAAGCCTACAATCAAATATCAAACCTAAAAATTTTGCTTATCTTGAACACAGTATCTGTTGACCTTTTATGTATATATCCGGGTCTGAATGTACTCCCCGGATATGACAAAAATGGACAATGGTAGTTTTACTTGTCGAGAACTTAAATCCATTCATATCAGCCCACTGGATAATTTTGTCAATAGAGAGTTGTATTTTTCTCTCAACCATTGCCATTCTAGTTCCAGCAAATGATATTGAGAGATCATCCACAAATAATGTTGACAGAACATCTTGGGGAATGACTGAGGATATCCCATTAATTGCTAGTGCAAACAGGGTTACACTCAGCACACTCCCCTGAGGAACTACTCCTTCCTGACACTTACTTTCTGATAGAATTTCCCCAACTCTCACTTGAAAAATTCTATTTGAAAGAAATGCCTCAATAAATAGTGGCAGCTCTCCTCTCAATCCCAATTCATGAATTGTTCTAAGTATACTATATCTCCAAGTGGTATCATATGCCTTTTCAAGGTAAAAGAAAGACTATCACATGGTGCTGTTTAGAAGCAAACGCTTCACAAATAGAGGACTCAAGTCGTATTAACACATCAGTTGTTGAGTGCATTTTTCTGAATCCACATTGAATCGGTGATAAAATACCCTTCTTTTCAAGGTACCACATCAACCTTGCATTGACCATCTTCTCCATGATTTTACATAAACAAGAAGTCAGTGCAATAGGTCAATAGCTTGCTGCTAAAAACTTGTCCTTACCGGGTTTTAAAAAGGCTAAAATAATGGCTAGTTCCCAAACACTTGGGTAACTATGATCATGCCATATTCTATTAATAATACTTAAAATAAATAACTTTGTATTATAATGTACCTGTTTAACCATTGCATATGGAATTCCATCGGGTCCAGGGGCTGTATCGTTACAAGTAGCGAGTGCGGATTCAAGTTCTCTCTCAGTAAAAGGAGAATTATAAGATTCTTCCCTTCCTGTTGCAAAATTTAAAATTTTCTTTTCTTCAATGCTCCTGTACTGGTGACCAGGAGCTGCTACACTCTTGCACAATACATTTGAAAAATGGTCAGCAATGGTGACCAGGAGCTGCTACACTCTTGCACAATACATTTGAAAAACGGTCAGCCAGGGCATTGCTAACTTCATTTCCTTCAGTCACATACTGACCATTCACTTTCAACACTGGTGGTGGGTTCGGGGTAAATTTGCCTGCAATCTTTTTTATTTTCCTTTATACAGAAGATGGTGGTGTTCTACTATTTATGGAGGAAACAAAAGCCACCCAAGATTGGCGTCTAACTTCTTTCATAGCACGACGGAACTATGCGCTACACTTTTTGTATGTTATCAAATTTTCATCCGTACGGTGTCTACGCAATCTAGTCAGAGATTTTCTGGTGGCTCTGTGCAAGGCCGTTAATTCTGAAGACCACCACGGGACTGGTCGTCTTTTGAATAGTCCTGTGGTTTTGGGAATTTAATCGATTCCTGCTGTATGGAGAGTTCCATTCAGTAGGTCTATGGCATCATCAATACTTTCAAACTGTCCTGCTCTCCCTTCGATTTCACTTAGCTCAGAAAATTTAACCCAGTCTGCTTTGTCAAGATTCCATCGTGGCGATCTTTGTAAAGGTGGACCATTGTTGGTGCTTATAATGATTGGTGCATGACCACTAGTATGCCAATCATCTAATGTCCTCCAATCAAAATCAAAAAGGCAGTTAGAGCTTGCAATCGAAAGGTCGATGCATGACAAGGTACCTGTCTGAACATGGAAGTGCGTGGGCTCTCCTGTATTAAAGAGTACCACATCCTCATTCTCCACAATTGATGAGATAATATTGCCCCTTGTGTTTGCCAAAACATCACCCCATAAAGGATGTCTACCATTCATATATCCTAGTAAGAGAAAAGGTTGAGGGAGTTGTTGAATGACCTCTGCTAAATCATCATATAAAACATTATCACTTGGAGGTAAGTACAGAGAGCATATTGTATATTTCCTCCCTATATCAATTTGTACAACCACTACCTGCAGGGTTGTACGTATAGACATAGGTATTTGGGGAACATCTCGATGAATGTACATGAAACTTCCGCCATGGCTCCCTGCTTGTTGATTATATGGTGTTCTATAGCTAACATACTCTCGAGGACTAGGAGTGTTAGAATCAAGCATACTTTCCCGTAGACATACAATTATGGGGGAATGCTCATGAATTAGGAGCTTAAGTTCTTCATATTTCACCCTCAAACCCTGACAGTTCCATTGCAAAATGGAGGAGAAAATTATGGATTATTTCTGGAAGACATCTTGGATGAGGTCTTCCCATTAGCAGTTTTTAATCTAACATTATTATCTGTAGGTTTCTTCAGAGATGGTCTTGTTATGTTGGGTTTTATATTTGTGTTTTTCTTTGTATCCTTTTGATCTATTTGTTGAGGTGGATGGTGGACCTCAACTTGAATTTCTGATTTATGCAGTATATCTTCTGGTTCATTAGAAACATCAACAGACAAAACATCAAATTTATTTGATGTCATAACCTTAATGTTTCTAATGGAGGGGGGAGAGATAGATGGAGGTCTCTCTCTTTTACAATTAATAGATGGTGGGATTCTAGGATTTTGCACCTTTCCCACTACAGGTGCATCAGGTATGTTGGTCTTAAGTGGAACCTCCATCAAATCAGGCAAGGACACGGCCTGAGAGAGGTTTGTACTATTTTTTTTTAATGGGGGTCGAAGGCTGTAGAGCAATGTGCAATGCCCTACTGTTAATACACCGTGGTAAAGCCTCAGGAGGTAATATGGTTACCTAGTTATTTGACATTTTTTCAGATGGTATACTTTTTTTGGAGCTATTGGCAGTACTAGGTTGCTTTGATTTTAATGCCTTAGCATATGTATTTGATTTATTTAATACTCTTTTGGCATGGGTCACACTTATATGTTCTAAGTTCGATTTGTTGAGGGCAGCTTCCTCCAACTTATATAGTTCGTGCTCTTGTCTGTGGATTTATGATTCGAGCTGCAATTTAAACACCTGGCTCCAAGTGCACACTCACCATGGTAAGATTTGGAGCAAATACCACACATCATCTCATTTTTGCAAACTTTAGATGGGTGCCCAAATTTGAAACAATTAAAGCATTGCAGTGGCTTCTGCTTAAATGATCTTACTCTAATCCTTTCGTTCTCAATAATAATATGAGAAGGTACATCAGCATCCTGGAACGTAAGGATTATCATTGATGTACCTGGGACTTTGTGAACTTTCCATACATTTAGTGGACACATGGGCAGTATCTCCTCCTCTGTAAATTCATATAGATCTCTGTTAAAAACTAACCCCCTTCCGTAGCTAAAATTTAAGTGGGGTTTGACATCTAACTAAATGTCATCATTACTTGTTTTTATGTTGGACAATATTACAGACTGTGTACTGGATTTGGCATGGATAAGGAATCTATTTCTTCCAAAACGAGATATATTGCCTGGTGCAATAGTTCCTACTTTTTTCTGAATCTATTTGCACATTTTAAAATAATTCCCTGTAACCCCCTTTGATTCAGCTATAAGCTCATCAGTGGTTTTAGCTTTCTTTGGGAGGGCATAACTAAATCTGCGTCTTTTTCTAACCAATCGGCAGGCCTATACACATCCAAATCTTTTGGTACCTTATCGCAGAGAGCAGCCGCGATATTCAAGTTATTAATTTTAATATTATTCAAGTTACTTATTGCACTAAATGCTTCGACATAACTACTGTAAGATATCCATGAATCCCATGTTTCAGCTTCAAGTTTCATCCTTATTTCTTTTATGCATCCATAGCATTCAAATGCTTTATATAGATCATCATAATTTGTCTCTATTGAAATTTGGGTAACATGAAGGATTCAAAGTTTCCTCGTGTTACCCAAATTACTCGATTTTGAAATATCAGTAGAATGGTCCTTTCCCATTCCGAGGTCATCAACAGAACTTTCCCTTATCACATTATCAGAGGTCGTCAACAGTGCCAGGGGGGGGGGGGGAAGTCAGCAAATCCAGGGGATGGGGATTTTCTTTGTTTTTGTTGGTTTTGTTGGTTTACCTGCTTGAGAATTCTAAGAAAGTATCATACGTTGGAAAGGAAATTTGCATTCTCCACTATTGGCACAATGAGAGTATACTTCCTAGATGGTCCACTCCATACCCTACCCGAAGGCTAGCATCAAAACAGATATAGAGGCACAGGCGTAAGCTAAACCTGCCTGTTAGGACTGAAACCAAGGATATATGGAATCATCCTCCCCATATCTGTAATGATGGGCTTCCGGCCAAGAGACAAGAGCCCCACCTCAAGGATTGGATCTCCCTGGATTCCGATGACCCAACCCTTGAGAGTAGTTCCGCCAAAAAGGTCCAAACCATCTTTGAGATGGCTGAGATCATCCAATACTCTCATATATAGCTTTGAATGCAAATACCTCCCAACCGTAATACCTTCGCCCATTCGACTAAGCAGGCAGTAATAACGAATGTGGAAATATCCACGCCATTTAAATAAAATAGAAATAAAGAGATGAATAAATAAATGAACAAATAAAATAAATATATATATGCATACATCTACATATATATATATATATATATATATATATATATATATATATATATATATATATATATATATATATACATATATATATATATATATATATATATATATATATACATATATATATATATATATATATATATATATATATATATATATATATATATATATATATATATATATATATATATATATATATATATAACTTCAGAGAAATGATACTCCTAGAGTTAGGACAGCAAGACAAAAGAAAGTTGATAAAATTAGGAGAAGGTCGAAGAAATATTGAGCAGGAATAGAGGAAAGGGAGAGAAATTTAGATTCAAACTTGGGGAGTAATTTCCGCAAGTTCGAGAGCCCTCTTGCCCGTCACAATTCTTCAACAATATGAGGAAAACACATGATTGTGTCAAGGCATTCTCTCATTAAGAGGGTTGACATACCTGAAGCTTATGAAGACCTTGATGTGCCCATGAATGAATTCAGTGTGTTTGAAGTCAAAGATTTCATTAAAAACCTAAAGAGATGGAACCCCGTGGATACGATGGAATGATTGCCGAGATGACATAAGACGAAAATGAAGTGACTCCCAGAATACTTACAAGATAATTTTCTTGAATGTGGCAGGAAGAGGCAAAAGCTGATGGATAGGAGCTAGGATTGTTTGTGAGAAAGGAGATCTGACTAATTGCAATAATTACAGAGGCATCACACTTACGTCAGTTGCCATAAAAATATATAGTATGCTCATTCTAAAGAAACTAGTGAGAAAGACTGATGAAAAGCTGAGAGATGAACATGCAGGATTTAAAAAAGGAAGAAGTTGTACTGACCAAATTTTCATTCACAGACATGTGATACAGCAAAGTATAGAATATAGAAATTCACTTTTGATAGCATTTGTTGACTATGAAAAGCCTTTGATAGTGTGCACCAGCCAATTTTGTGGAAAGTCCTGAGTAATTATTGAGTTCCTCAAAAATACAAATTTGATTAAGTCTGTTCATGAGCATAACAACTGCAAAGCTAATGTTAGTGGAGTTCTATCGGATGAACTTACGGTGAACAATAGAGTACTCCAAGGGAATGGGTTGTTACCTAAGTTGTTCATCTTCCTCATGGATTATGTAATGCACAGAACTTCTGGAGATGTTGGAGAAGGATGGACCAGATTGGTAACATGAAATGACGTTGTCCTTATTAGCAGAATACTGCAGGACTAGCAAAACTGGTTTACCAGGATGCATGAAATATCAAAGGAGATTGGGCTCAAGATAAATGGAAGAAAAAAAGAGATGATGAGAACGGAATATGCTATGGAATATCATTGGAAGGGGGAAGTATTAACGCAGTGGAATCATTTAAATATTAAGGAACTATGATCTCTAGTACAGGATCTGTAGAATTTGACTTTAATGAAAGATTGAGAAACGCAAATAAGAAAATGGCTAGGTTCAGTAAAATTTGGAAATAAAATCACCTGAAATTACATATAAAATCAAGATATATACCAGTTTAGTTAGATTGGTGTTACTGTATGGACATGGGTCGTGTTATGACAATGAAACATTATCCAACAGATATTTTAGCTATTAAAACAAAGCTCTAAGAAGAATATAATGAGTTAAATGGCAGGATAGAATTAGAAATGAAACGATAAGGGAGATTACTTGAGTGCCATATGTGGACGAGATCATGGTGATGGCGATGGTTTGGGCAAGTTCTTCTTACTCCCCTAGAGAGATTAGGTCACCAAGCTTTCGACTGGACTCCACAAGGCACTAGAAGAGTTGGAACACCCAGGCCTACATGGCTGAGGACTATGGAGTGTGAAGTAGATGATGAATGGAGAAGTATCGATTTAAAAGCTCAAGATAGGGAAGACTGGCAAAATCTAACCAGCCCTTTGCGTAAATAGGGATAGGAGGAAATGATAATGATGAAGATGATAATTTTTCAAATTCGGTCTAACTTTTTCATTTGGGGTTTTTGTACAATGGTTTTTGGCATTTTCAACGAGTTTGGAAATTAATGACCCGATAAAATTTTATTTACAATTTTAGCCACAACAAACTGGGAGAAATTGTCCAAAAAAAGAAAATGTCCACTTGGGGAAAAGTGAGTTCACACGCATCACACACTAATCAAGGCCATCTCAGTATCTCGTGTGACCACCTCTGGCTTGAATACAAGCCTGACAGCACCTTGGCATACTCCGGATTAAACCTTCAAAGGCCGCCTGATCCAGTCCTTGCCACTCATCAATGAGTGGCAGCTTTAAGCACATTGGCATTGATTAAAAGGTGAAGACATCATTGTACAGCTCTCACAAGCTGGTCCCAAACGTGTTCAATTGGAATGAGATCCAGTCAACAGGCTTTCCAGTTCATACAACATATACCCTCTTTATCCAGGCAGTTCTGGACCACCTTTGCTCGATGAACTGGTGCATTGTTATCCATTAGCAGAAAATCAGGGCCTAAAAAACCAGCATAGACAAGAACAATGAGGAGGCTAATGTCATCCCAGTACACCAGGACATTAATTGCCCCTTGCTGGAACATATAAAGGTTTGTGCGATCCCCGAAAACTGATCCCTGCTCACACCATAACAATGACACCACTAAAGCAATCGTGCTCATCAATGGCACACTGTTTACGTTCCCCACGGAGCGTCCATTCTCTCTGGCATCTTTAGATAGTGGAGAGACAAAAACTGGACTTATCAGAAAAAAGTGCATAAGACCAGGCCTTAATATTTCAGTCCACATGTACATGACCAAATAGCAACCTTATCTGACAGTGTCTATGGGTCGGTTTTGGTGGTCACAGCCGGACATTTGGCATTGCGACCCATAGGTGCCCGGGGTGGCCTGGGGTGGGACTTTGTTGGCTACTAGATGATCCAAAGACCATTCGGAGCCCACTATATGCGACGCTCTGCTCACATTGTAGGCAAGCACATTCCTCCTGCCGGGAATGAAGCGAGCTGATAGCGAGACCGAGTGGACTTCCGCTCATCTCAGTATCTCTACTGCTAAATGGGATAGGGGCTGCGAAAACGTGGCCCCCTTCTTTTTTATGTAAGCCACTACCATGGTGTTGTCGTTCATCACCACCACCGAGTGACTCAAAAATAACTGGTGGAAGTCTTGAAGGGCTAGATATAAGGCCTTCATCTCCAGGAGATTTATGTGAAGCTACTTTTCGAACTCTGACCACCCTTCTTTAGAGGCGCTCGAAAACAGCATCAAATCGGGTGGAAGGACAAGAAGATCGACGCCCTTCAGCAGAATTTCGTCTGCTAGCCACCATCCGAGGTCCATCCTTTCCTCTGGTCCCTTGGTGATCAGAGTGTCCGAGGAATCAAAGGCCTGATTTCAATTGAACTTCAGGGTTCACTGGACGCCTGAAGGCAGCCATTGGGAACTAGATGGGCCGAACTTGATAGGTCTCTGAGGAGACAGCCACGTCTGGGCTGTGAGTTCTTCTCATCTGAGAAAGGATCTTGCGACCTTCCTCAGCCTCATTATCCTGTCATCTGATGGGGCTCTGTGTAGTTACGTGTCTAATATAATGCTCCGGTGTACCAGTCTTTGAGTGGGAAGTAGGGATGATTTCTCGAGGTTTACCATGATCCCCAAAACAAGGCAAATCCTCAGAAATTTGTCTCGGTGCTGAATAAAGGAAGGAAAGTGATGGTATTGGCCGACAGGTTTACCACCTGGTGGGTTAGAAACTGTACGGTTTGGGTACCGGCGAGGATGTGACAACCTTCTTGGCGGGGAAAGAACTAGGAAATTCTACAGGATCCAAGGATGAAAGCGAGTCCTCCTCACAGGCTATTCTGTCGGTGTCAGAATGGGACAGTCCGAAACTGACTCTTCCCCAAGAGAGCCTCTCAAGTCGATGGTTCTACAGGGAAGACCTCTAACCCTGAAGCTCTGACCGGAGTCAGCTTGACCTTAGATGACGGCAGTTCGTCAGGAACTCCTCTCTTCTTCTTCAGGGGAGAAGCCGTCATGGTCCATCGTCCTAGGTCACTCAAAACGGAGGAAGTCCCCTGAGAAACCATGGGAGCTTCCGCAGGTCGCGAAGGGAATATAGGTACAAAGGGCTGAGTCAAGCCTTGACTAAGGGATAGAGGCTGAAAGGTCCTTCCAAGGAGTCTTCATTCCCAATGATGAGGACTTAGGAAGTGACGATGTTTCCTTCCTAGGCTCTGGAAGTTTCGGTATCTTAAACCCCTGAAAGTTGCCCACTTTCTCCTTCCCAGACAGCCGCACTGTTCTGCGTCTGCAGAGAAGGGAATGGGGCGACGGTGAACGGTTGGTGCCCACCTTACCTTTCTTTGAAGCAACAACGCCTATGGTGGTTGCAGATGGCGATCTTTGCTTGGATAAGGATAGACACTCACCTTTGCGGTGGTATGGTGGGTGAGGGACAGCCGCTGACACGTTGGTAATCATCGAGGAATCTCCTGGTGTGAACGCATTGGCGATCGCTGACGTGAAGCATGACTCAGGTGAACTGATGTCGAGCGCGAGTGTGTTTAGATGTTGACGAGTGCTGATGCAAAATAACGGAGTTAATCGCTACTGCTGAACAAGGATAGGTGGTGGGTCGATGATTCATGAATCGGTGAATGAGCACGTGGGCTGATGATTCACACTGAGGCAATTCACCCACCACTCGTCGTTTATGCTCTGACAGAGATTGACACGTTTGTCGCCGAGGCGAACAGAGCATGCATTCGGTTGATGATACTTTCATCAACAGCCTAAAATTGGCTAGTTGTAGGGTGAGCTGACGACTGATGAGAAGGCGATGGTTTACGAGACACGTGAGAACGCTGTAGTATTCCATACCTAAACGCATTTGCTAAATTCCATGGTGATTTTTATGATTCGACATCCAATGTTGATAATTTCCTTAAAGCACACAATGTAATACCTCAACGTTTACAGTGCCCCATGTGCCGTTCCTTCCTACCTTACAGGAAAGACATTCATGTATTTTACTGTAATACCCAAACCAAGATACAGTGAACCCTCGTTTATCGCGGTAGATAGGTTCCAGACGCGGGCGCGATAGGTGAAAATCCGCGAAGTAGTGACATCATATTTACCTATTTATTTAACATGTATATTCGGACTTTTAAAACCTTCCCTTGTACGTAGTACTGTTAACAAACCACCCTTTAATGTACAGAACACTTAATGCATGTACTACAGCACCCTAAACTAAAACAGGCACAAATATTAAAGGCGATTTTATATCATGCGTTTCCTAAACACCTAAAAAGCACGATAAAAAATGGCAACCAATGTTTTGTTTACGTTCATCTCTGATCATAATGAAGAAACAAACTCATTTAGTGTACACATATATGTATAGGTTAGTTTTTGCATCGATTATATTGATTATACAGTACTGTATGTTGATTTTTTTATTACCAATGTTTTAGTTTACGTATTTTTCTTAGGACTTCCAAATGAAATCTTTTTCTTTATGACGCCGCCTGAAACGACGGCGTGTACGCTCAGTAAACAACCACGCTCAGAACAAACAAGGCATTTAACGCGCATGATGATAGTGATAAATAATGATACAGTACATACAGTATTTACAGTAAAAGCATTTACAAAATATGTTACCTTACAAATATAAATTATACAGTACTTGTACGTAGCAAAGCAGGAAAACAATTTACGAGAGAGAGAGAGAGAGAGAGAGAGAGAGAGAGAGAGAGAGAGAGAGAGAGAGAGAGAGAGAGAGAGAGACATTGTTTTATGTACGTAAATGTAAATTTTAAACAAACAAAAATATGATAGGTTACAACATGTAGACTTTTATAACCTTCCCTTTAACTTAATGCATACAGTACGTACATTACTAAACTATAAAACAGGCAGTAAGAATATTAAAGTAAAAAATAAAGATTGTTACTGTACTCACCACGAAAGAAGTTGAAGAAAAACTTGAATGGTGATGGCGATGAATTTGCTGCACAGTAGAAATGATGATGATGAAGCTGATGATGTGTTCTACTGTGCAGTCAATGATAGTATTTTACGTCTCTTCAGACGGAGGTGTCTTTTCCTGGGACACCTCTTCAACTTCTTCCTGGGAAACTTCTTCAATTTCTTCCGAAGGCGTACTAGCAGGAGGAACTGGCTCTTTTTTGCGAGGCTGGAAGAAGATTGTGATCGGAAGTTGTTGCCGCTGCTTCTTTTTTCGATCCAAGAGCATCCTGTAGGGAGTCATGATGTCATCGACCTTGTTGGAGAATTGCATCGAGCGAACCATATCCTCGTCCCACTCTTGTAACATTTCTTTCGCCTCCTTGATATGGTTGCAGAACTTGGCAAGCCGTTCTAATGTTAAGCCCGTTTCTTCGACATTTTCTTGGGTCTCTTCCTGGGTATCACTCTCTTCCTCACTTGCCGATTTCGTCAGGTCTTCGAGGTCTGCGTCAGTTAGGGGCTGGGAATGGCAGTCCAACAACTCGTCGACGTCTTCAGTCGTCATGTCGCCAAACCCGTCACCTCCAATTATGGCAGCCAACTGCACAGATTTCCGTATTGCAGAGTGTTGGATTTCCGACGGAGTAAATCCCTTGTCGTCGTAAACAATATCGGGCCACAGCTTCTTCCAGCTCGCATTCACGGTTGCAGGTTTCATCTCTTGAAGTGCCTTCTGAATATTCTGCAGGCACGTGGCTATGGTGTACTGCCGCCAGTACGCCTTCAAGTTGAAATCTTCATCCTCGTCATCTTGGGCAGCATCCACACACGCAACGAGGTCCGCCAAGGTATTCTTCGTGTAGAGGGCCTTGAATGCCCTGATAACCCCCTGGTCCATCGGTTGAATTAATGACGTGGTGTTGGGTGGCAGGAACTCAACCTGAACGCCCTCACGCGACAGGTCAGTTGCGTGTCCACCAGCGTTATCCATAAGGAGAAGGATCTTGAATGGCAAGCCCTTCTCTAAGAGATATTCACTGACTTGCGGGATGAAACACTGGTGGAACCAGTTGGAGGTCAGCATGTTCGTAATCCATGCTTTTGGATTATGCATCCAGTACACGGGAAGGAGATTCTTATTTTTATTTTTCAAAGCGCGAGGATTTTTCGACTTATAAATAAGCCCCGGCTTTAACAAAAATCCAGCAGCATTGCCACACATCACGAGGGTAACGCGATCCTTGAATGCCTTAAAGCCAGAGGCTTTGGCTTCCTCTTTGAACAGGAAAGTTCGCGACGGCATTCTCTTCCAAAACAAGCCAGTCTCATCCATATTAAAGACTTGTTCCGGCTTGTATCCACCTTCGGCGATAATATTCTTGAACGTCTGGTTCACGTAAGTTTCAGCAGCGGCAGTGTCAGCGGAAGCAGACTCCCCATGCAGGGAAACGCTTTTCAGGGCAAAGCGTTTCTGAAACTTCGCGAACCATCCTTTGCTTGCGGAAAAACGTTTCTGAGGCTGGGAATCAGTGGATGTCCTTGGTTGAGGATCATCTGCATCATCATCATCTTCAGCATGGTTGCCGTCGTCGTCTTTAGGTTCCTTTGCAGCAAAATTCTCATATAAACTCAAAGCCTTTGTTTGGATGGTGTTCGTATCCAAGGCTATGTTCTTCTTCCGGCAGTCGGCAATCCACACAGCTAAAGCACCTTCCATGCGTACGATCGTTTTATTACGCGTTGTAACGACTCGCTTCGCTGATCTGCTAAAGGTGATTGCAGCCGTCTTTCTAATGTTCGCCTCGTCCTTTTTGATATAGCGAACGGTGGATTCGTTGATGCCAAAATGGCGGCCGGCGGCCGCGTAACTTCTACCATCTTTTAACATGTCGAGAAGCGTAACCTTCTCAGCTATCGTCATCATCCTTCGGTGGCGTTTAGGCTCACTACCAGCCTTACTAGAAGCAGAACGCTTGGGAGGCATTGTACAGTAGGATTTAACAGAAAGTTCAACAAAAAGTTCAACTTAAAACAGTCGCACACAGCACAGATTAAACTTCACAAACTTAAGAACGTCTACTCAGCGATACGCGGAAAGAGAAAGTGAACGATCCAGCCCCGCGAGAACTTTGATGCTGCGGGTAGAAGATGCGGGCAAAACACCAATCACAGGCTAGATAACAAAACTTGAGTTCTGATTCGTCATCTATCAGCGCTTGAACCAATCACAACCCGTCTTACAGTACTATGATGCGTTGGTTACTCATAGAAGATGCCCCGCGCATACTGAACGTACGTAGATTAAGTACAATACCGTAATAATAATAAATAATGATAATAATACTGTACAGTAATAATAATAATAATAATAATGATAATAATAATAACAATAATAATTTTATTAACAACAACAACAATAATAATAATAATAACAATAATAATAAAAATTTACGTACGCTATTTTACGCTCTCTCTCTCTCTCTCTCTCTCTCTCTCTCTCTCTCTCTCTCTCTCTCTCTCTCTCTCTCTCTCTCTCTCTCTCTCTCTCTCGTACGCTTATTCGAAATGTGATTTTTGCAACAAAGAATATTATTGGATGCAGTACTGTACTACGTACGTATACATACAAAAGATTCATGGAAAAGAAGCACATCCATTACAGTACACACCATGCTAATATGGTATGACTGCATCTGATTTGCGTTTCATGTTCGATTTAATTTTACTACGTACTGAATTATCGTATGATCACATTCTCTTTTCGTGTTTTATTTCTTTCTGTGCTGAATTATATATCATATGTAATGCAATGAACAATCCGTAAGAGCAGATATTACTAATTACAGTATTAATGGAATTACAGGTAACAAAATATCGTATTTGGGGGTCTTCAGATTTCGCGGTATTTTCGAATTTTCCGGAAAATCCGCGATATGTATAAATATATGGGTTATGGAAAAACCCCGCGAAGTGGTGAATCCGCGATTGTCGAACCGCGAAGTAGCGAGGGTTCACTGTATCTAAAACCAAAAAGAAACGTCGGTGTGGTTAGACTGTTACTGCTTATAAAGGTAAATTTTTGGGAAAAAGTCGCCTACCCCCATGGAAGATCCACAAGTTTCGCCGTCCGGGTCATAAAGGTAAGTCATTCAACAAAAACCATTATAGTGGGTTTGTGGCCTGTTAACTTCTAGGTTAGGTTATGTTGGTTTGTTAGGTTCTGTACCCTTTTTTGTATATTGTTATATATCGTGTAAAGTGTATATGAAACAATTCTTTAAAATACACGATATTACCATAGCAGTGCTATCAATAGCAATGACTTTGTAACCTTGTTAACACTGTGTATCATTTGTAACGTTGCTAATCTTATCGTTCATAGTACATATGTGCGGTTTGTGACCTGGGAACTCCTAGGTTAGGTTAGGTGGGTTTGTTAGGTTAGGTGGGTTTGTTAGGTTCTGTACCCTTTCTGTACTTTTTATATATTGTTTAAAGTGTATATGGAAAAATTATTTAAAATACGCATGGTAATATCTAGCATCACTATCGCTATTAATGTCACCGTATCGTTGGTAACGCTGTGTATCATTCGTAACATGGCTAATTTTACCTCTCCCAGTAAATACGTGAGGTTTGTGACCTGGGAACTACTAGGTTAGGTTAGGTGGGTTTGTTAGGTTCTGTACCCTTTTTGTACTTTTTATATATTGTGTAAACGGTATATGGAAAAATCCTTTAAAATACTCATCGTAATATTACCGTAACATTGGCAACGTTAGTAATCCCAGGCAACGTTGGTAACACTGTGTATCATTGGTATCGTTTCCAATATTATCGTTCTCAGTACAAACGTGAGTGAAGTGACACCATTGAACAAGTCATTATATTTAAACATTTTAACACAACATATATAACAATAGTGATTATATTTAATAATTTTAACAGAAAATATGGTAATAGTTTACAACACCATGCTCTCCATTTACTCCAAAATAATACAATCCTGCAGTTTTCATCTTCTTGCACAGTAATTATGTGGTTATTTAAATTCTGGGAAAGCAATAATTAGCAAGATATGTTGAGGAAGGGGGAAGGGGTTATAAAAAGAAAATTACTCGGTTTCCTCACTAAACGACTCGGAACTGACATGTCAACACAGTCAACCAAACAGAATTCGTGATGCCAGCGTACATAAACAGAAGTCCGTGATGACAGCGTACATTTGATATACTGTATATTCAAAATATGCTTTGTTAAAAATGGATTAATTGCTCAAAAGTGTCCATAAAATATGCAATTTACAAATAGTAACACTTTTGAGTAATCACTCAATTTTTGATTAACCCTTTTACTCCCAAAGGACGTACTGGTACGTTTCACAAAAGCCATCCCTTTACCCCCATGGACGTACCGGTACGTCCATGCAAAAAAAATGCTATAAAAATTCATTTTTTCATATTTTTGATAATTTTTTAAGAAAATTCAGGCATTTTCCAAGAGAATGAGACCAACCTGACCTCTCTATGACAAAAATTAAGGCTGTTAGAGCAATTTAAAGAAAATATGCTGCAAAATGTGCTGGGTAAAAAATAACCCCTTGGGGGTTAAGGGTTGGAAATTTCCAAAGAGCCTGGGGGTAAAAGGGTTAAGTATATTTTGAATATACTGTACAGTATATCAAATGTACGCTGGCATCACGAACTTCTGTTTATGTACGCTGGCATCACGAATCCTGATTCGTTGACTTTGTTGACATGTCAGTTCTAAGTTGTTTGGTGAGGAAACCGAGCTATTTTCTTTTTATAACCCCTTCCCCCTTCCTCAAGATATCTTACTAATTATTGCTTTCCCAGAATTTAAATAACCGGTAAAATTACAGTTTCAACCATTATGGGGAAACTGGAATAAAAATATATTTGTTGCATCAGAAATAGTGTAGTTCCAACGCATTTAACGTTTATTTTGACCGCAAACCCTCCGATTTAGAGATTTACTATGTAATTGGAGTTAAAACAACGAGTTTTTCCAGAAAAAATCAGTGTTTGTAACCGTGTTTTTATTGTTTTTATTTCATATCATGTTGTAATGCAGAAAGACCCTACTTCATCCCAACAATTATGGGGGACACCAGATGGGAACCGGGGTTTTGGGTGGGGGGGGGGGGGGGGGGGGTCATCAAATGATATTTGCATTAAAAAAAATGGTTTATGTTAGAAAACAAATCATGAAAGCTGTCAAGTATACCACAGACCTTAATCTTTCATCACAAACCCTAAATCTATCCCTAAACTAAACCTGCTAACCAAACAAACCCCCCTAACCTAACCTAGAAGGCCCCCAGTCACAGACCCTAGACCTACCCCTAAACTAAACCAGGTAACCTAACAAACTCCCCTAACCTAACCTAGAACGACCCCAGTCTCAGACCCTAGACCTACCTAAACCTACCCCTAATCTAAACCAGCTAACCTAACAAACCCACCTAACCTAACCTAGAAGGACCCCAGTCACAGACCCTAGACCTATCCCTGAACTAAACCAGCTAACCTAACAAACCCCCCTAACCTAACCTAGAAGGACCCCAGCCACAGACCCTAGACCTACCCCTAAACTAAACCAGCTAACCTAACAAACCCCCCTAACCTAACCTAGAACGACCCTGGTCTCAGACCCTAGACCTACCTAAACCTACCCCTAATAAGTATCTCACGGAAAAGTAAAGGTGAATCACATTTAGCACACTTAACACTTATGGGTTATACTGAATGCTCTCTAAAAAACCTATTCACAACCTCTGGAGTACCATTATAACTTTCATGAAATCGAGCGATCACCTCAAAATATGAATAGCGACATATATTGCACACCTGCACCGGAGGATCCATATATTGCACACCTGCACCGGAGGATCCATGACAGTTAAGTAACGAGAGTGCTGAACGTATAGAGACCGGCAGGTTTCAAAATCGAAAACAAACGACAATCAGGAGTTTCAAAAACAAATTATAAGGAAAAAAATAGCCAACGATAACTCTTGAGAAAACTCTAATTTCATTGGAAGAGCGACATTACTAGCAGGAAGCCAATAATAACTCTTGAAAAGATCCCAGTAGTATTTTGATTGGAGGAGTGACATTAGTAGGAGGAGGAAATGCGCATTCAAGCAAATTTTGTCACATGACGCAATAGGGAGGAGCCAAGTAAGATGAAAACAGATATACAAACTAACAAGAGCTACCTTGCGTGCCCATGGAAAGATATACACTAAACTTAGAAAAAGTCAAGACCTTCAATACCTGAAATATTTTTTTTCTCTGTAAGTATGCATTAGCGACAATAATGTATTGAGAAGAAATGTTTTGTTATCACGTGCTTTACTCCGGAAAAATAATAATATAATAGATTTCCCATAATGGTTGAAACTGTAATAATACCAAATAACCACCTAATTACTGTGCAAGAAGATGAAAACTGCAGGATTGCATTATTTAGGATTAATTGGAGAGCGTGGTGTTGTAAACTATTACCGAAAATATGTTTTCCTGTAAAAAATAACGTGATTTAACCAGTTTTCACCTTCATTTCATCCGTAATAACAGCAACCAGTTCAGCAACTTAAAGTTGGTCGAATTGGTTGTTCTGTTTGTTTGCGGTTGGAATGAAGGTCAAATTCGGTCAAATCACGTTATTTACTACAGGAAAACATATTTTATGTTCGAAATCAGAATCTGTAATTCAGTAAAAGTTTACCAAAAAACCCGCTTTCCCACTATGATTCCCTATAATTGTCTTTACATAAGGGAGTCCAAAAATTCATGAAATGGTGGTTTGCCGCAATAATCATGGTCAAAAATGCATAAAACACAAGATAATGGGTAGGAAAAATATATGGTTAATGTATTTGGCTAGACATTGAAGTATCATATATTTACTAAATCTTGTTGGGCCCGTCTTTCCTACACTAATAACAACAAATCATAAGTGATCTGGCAGATACTGACAAACATAGCCTCCATACCTTGGTGAATACTTCAAAGAAATATATATGTCAGATTTTGGTTTACATGGCAAATTAGTGGAGAAAACTGACACATTTTGCGATTCGCGACAAATAATTTAAAGAGAACGGACACTGACGTCTCGAATGCACGAACACTTACTTCGATCACAAATGGTTTCATGCAAAGACTATATACTGAAGGAAGATAGGAAGACTCAGGCTTTTAACACAAAGACTATATACTGAAGGAAGATAGGAAGGCTCAGGCTTCTAACACACAAATGAGTGTGCTATGTAAAGATGCCAGATACTCCCATGCGAAACAAATGGCGCCATCTCTTGAGCGAGCAACCAAACATTCAGAGCGGTAATGCTTACGACAGGGTATATAGGATGGAATTCGATTGTAAATTTTGCGACATATTTGTTCATAATTTGCATTACTATGTCAGTATATTTTACTCATATATTCATGATATTCTTAAATTTTAGGTAACTAAATTGCAAAATATGTTTCTCAGTCTATTTTTTAGAAATTCAATAGCTATGTCTCTTATGATTTAGTTAATTTTCTTGCAAATTTAAGTATTGTACAGTATATTACAACCATTTTTAAATGTTCTATACAATACCACAATCGAATAAATTAAAACATACTGTATATCTGATTTGTTAAACTTAGCCACAAATGCTTATATGTAGGCATACTTTTAATTGCAGTATGTAGGCCACTGTAAGATGGAGAGATAGGCCTATTAGGTGTATAAAAACACAATTGTATTTTATTTTTTATTGAAATGTTAAAGCATGATGCACTCATGTATAGTTTAGTATTATAAACTAATAAATGTATAAATGTACAATCAGAAGGATCAAAATAACACAAAGTTGTATCACACACAAAAATAATCAAACGGGGGTTGGAAATAGAAATAAGGTAGCATACAAGCCAACAAAAATGAAAAACAAAAGAGATTTACTGTGGATACCTTGCCTTAATCTTACATCCTATATCAGTGGGGCTTACTCATTAGCAGCACATACTGCATGTATTATACTGTTTGGACTCACCGTTCTTTGTCCTTAGGGAACCTGTGAAATACCAAATGAGGATCGGTTTCTTTTTGTTTATGGCACACAACAAACTTGTGTGACTTCTTTACTGTCGGTGCCATTTTTTCGTTTGAGTCAACTATCAAATTCTGAATATAAACAAACAGACGACAAACGATGTATACCTACAACGCCATCTGAAATCGGAGCAACCAACTATTGTGTTCACTTTGGAGTTGCCAGCTAGCGTATTAACATTCTATTTTGAGCCTTCCTGTCTTCCTTCAGTATATAGTCTTTGTTTTAACACACAAATGAGTGTGCTATGAAAAGATGCCAGATACTCCAATGCGAAACGAATGGCTCCATCTGTTGAGCGAGCAACCAAACATTCAGAGCGGCAATGCTTACGGGTATATAGGATGGAATTCGATTGTAAATTTTGCGACATATTTGTTCATAATTTGCATTACTATGTCAGTATATTTTACTCATATATTCGTGATATTCTTAAATTTTAGGTAACTAAATTGCTAATTATGTTTCTCAGTCTATTTTTCAGAAATTCAATAGCTATATCTCTTATGATTTAGTTAATTTTCTTGCAAATTTAAGTATTGTACAGTATATTACAACCATTTTTAAATGTTCTATACAATACCACATTCGAATAAATTAAAACATACTGAATATCTGATTTGTTAAACTTAGCCACAAATGCTTATGTGTAGGCATACATATAATTACAGTTTGTAGGCCACTGTAAGATGGAGAGATATTAGGTGTATAAAAACACAATTGTATTTTATTTTTTATTGAAATGGAAAAGCATGATGCACTCATGTATAGTTTAGTATTATAAACTAATAAATGTATAAATGTACAATCAGAAGGATCAAAATAACACAAAATTGTATCACACACAAAAATAATCAAAAGGGGGTTGGAAATAGAAATAAGGTAGCATACAAGCCAACAAAAAATGAAAAACAAAAGAGATTTACTGTGGATGCCTTGCCTTAATCTTACATCCAATATCAGTGGGGCTTACTCATTAGCAGCACATACAGCATGTATTATACTGTTTGGACTCACCGTTCTTTGTCCTTAGGGAACCTGTGAAATACCAAATGAGGATCGGTTTCTTTTTGTTTATGGCACACAACACACTTGTGTAGACTTCTTTACTGTCGGCGCCATGATTTCGTTTGAGTCAACTGTCAAATTCTGAATATAAACAAACAGACGACAAACGATGTATACCTACAACGCCATCTGAAATCGGAGCAACCAACTTTGGAATTGCCAACTAGCGTATTAACATTCTATTTTGAGCCTTCCTATATATAGTCTTTGGTTTCATGATCTTGGAGTAGTTCCAACTTCCAATATTCTGGTGAGGAGTAACTTTAGATCTGATAAATTACTCCTTTTTTTCAGAAGTACCTGAGATACAATTAATACTATATGGTTATAAATTAGTATGCTAATATTTATTTTAATTCTATAATTAAGTTAAGTTAAAGCTGTCGAACGAAATACATAGACTTTCTTCATTTTCTTAAGACTTGATTTTATATGCAAAAAATCGTGTTCAAGCAAGAATTTTTTATTTATAACTTTTTACTCTGTTACCTCTGCCACCGAAACTTGAAGGAGGTTATGTTTAACTACTGCTTGTGCAAGAGAGAGAGAGAGAGAGAGTGTGTGTGTGTGTGTTTGTGTCTGTGCTCGTGTGTGATCAGCTTCCTGGCAACAATTTTAATCATAATGTAAAAAAACTTGCAGGCATTAACTATTTGGTAAGAAAGTACATTATTTTACTGCCACCATCGAAGCAAATAACAAAATGAAGTAAATGATGAATGGTTAAGTATTGAATTTTAAAAGCTAAAGATGGAGACGCCTGGCAAAATCTAACCGAGTTAGGCAGAGGAATGTTTCCTTGTCTTTTTTTTTTATTCCTAAATATCCTACTATCTATTATTACTTCCATTTATTATCTCCGCCAACAAAATTGGAATGAGGCGATGTCCCCCCCCCCACCCCCACCCCCCGTTTGTGTGTGTTTGTGAACAGCTTCTTGGCACAATTTTAATCGTAGAGTAATGAAACTTGCAGGGATTAACTATTTCGTAAAAAGCTGAAAGTTATCAAATTTGGAAGGTCAAGGTCAAAATGTCTAATTGACGTAATCAGCCATAAGTTTGGAAATCATTATCCCTGAGACTTCAAATTTGGTTCATATTTGAGTATATGAAAACCCACTCCAATTACGGTCTAGCTTTCACCTATGCATAAATTGGGCTGTTGTCAATAATTCTGATTTGCAAATTAGTTTGGTCAAAAAGAGAAAACCTCTTAATAGATAACATCAGTTAGTATTAACATCAAAAACTTTATTAGAAATGCCGTCATCATACACAGAAATATGGTGGTGTAACAAAGTTTATTATTATATCATAAACTCATATACAGACAAAATTCCCTTTCTATAAAAGGAACAAAAACTCTGGCTCAATTTATATATATATATATATATATATATATATATATATATATATATATATATATATATATATATATATCCACACACACACACACACACACACACACACACATATATATATATATATATATATATATATATATATATATATATATATATATATATATATATATATATATATATCCACACACACACACACACACACACACACACACACACACACATATATATATATATATATATATATATATATATATATATATATATATATATATATATATATATATATATATATATATATATATATATTGTCACCCATCTGCCAGATTGGCATCTTAATTTTGTATATAGTTGTAATCTTCTTTTGTTGTGGGAATGTATACAGTTCTTTCCTGTACCTGTTTTTAACATCCTTGGCTGTGTCTTTAGTTATCCCGTTTTCAGAGTGCTTTCTGTTTTCCCCGCCTTCTTTTCAGTTTTCTTCGGACCACTTATTTCATGCATAGTTAGTCTCACCTGGTCCTCTACTGTGATAAGTGTCCTATTGGAGTAGCTGTCTTCTTATTCCTCAGTTTTTGTAATGTATTAATGTTCTTTTATATAAGTCTTGAGTGAACCTTTGTGAAATTGGTAATGTGATTTATATTTGAAATTTAGTATATTAAGGTTATTGATTTTGTTATTTGTGCGGTGCAGGATTGTTTGAGTGTTTTCTGGTTTATTTCGGTAAGAAAGAGATTAAACGTAATTATGTAAACTGTTTCATTATTAAAGTGTTAAATTTTTTTCTGTTTTGAAATTAAACCTTTCATTAATTATTTTATGTGACCTATGGAACTTATTATTCTCTGAACCTTGGCCATAAAGTCGTCACAATATATATATATATATATATATATATATATATATATATATATATATATATATATATATATATATATATATATATATATATATATATCAACCAAGGCACTTCCCCCAATTTCGGGGGATAGCCGACATCAAACAAATGAAACAAAAAAACTTTAACCATGGCTCAATTTAACGTTCAGAAGTTTGCTGCGGATCCTTCTGCTGAGTTAGCTAGTATCCCAAATGCTAAGAAACTAGAGCTTCTTGAGTTAGCTAGTCATTTGTCAATTGCAACTAGGAGTAGTATGCGGAAGAATGAAATTTGCAACTTGATTCTTGAGCATTATATGCGTGTGGGTGAACTAGGCAGTGAAGCTAGACAGTATATAACTCGTGAACCAGCAGTACTAGCCCACGAGCAGTAGTTAGAATATGAGCGCATTTCCTTTGAACACGAGAAACTTGCAGCACAGAAATTAGAATCGGAGAGACAATTTGCGTGGTTGGAGAAACAAGCCGAAGAGAAAAGGTTAGAATCGGAGAGACAATTTGCATTGTTGGAGAAACAAGCCGAAGAGAAAAGGTTAGAGTCAGAGAGACAAATGTCGAAACTTAAATTAGAATTCGAGATAGAGAAAGCTAAACTTCAGTTAGCTTTAGATAGAGAGAAAGAAAAAATGAACTATGAATCTTCGTTAGCACTTAAATTTGAACAGGAAAAAGCAAAGCTTTCTAGAGAGAATAAGGAACATGAAATTTCGCTTTTGGAAGCTCAGGAGAAACCCTTTGATTTAGCAAAAAACATTAAATTGGTTCCCACATTCACAGATTATGACCCTGAAGATTATTTTAAGACTTTTGAAGAGACTGCCTTGCATTTGGATTGGCCACGCGATCAGTGGGTTTGGCTATTAAGGCCGAAATTAACTGGGAAAGCTGCGAAAGTTTGTAGACATCTCGAAAATACGACAGATTACCAGAATGTTAAACAAGCAATTTTGGATACGTTTTCAATCTCTGTCGAGGGATATCGTCAGACCTTTCGTAACAAAACTAAGTTCACAACTCAAACCTATGTAGAATTCGCTTCGGAGAAATTAAGGGAGTTTAGGAAATGGGTAAAATCTGCTGCAGTAAATACTTTTGCTGAATTAGAGAATTTGGTTGTACTTGAAGAGTTTAAACGAAAGCTTCCTTTGAACATTATGATGTGGTTAGAGGATAGGGAAGAAAAAGACTTGTTAAAGGCAGCTTCTCTAGCAGACACTTACTCTTTAATACATAAATTTGGCAACAGTAAGAGAACCGACCAGAATGTAAAACCATTTCCAGCTAAAAACTCTGAAACTCTGACTGATATGGCAAAAGCGTCTAATGTTCGTTGTAGTTATTATAAGAAAGACGGTCACACAATTAAAAACTGTCCAGATCCTAAATGTAAAACTTCTTTGCCTTTTCGGAACCCATTTAACCCTTTTCTTAACTTTAAAGGTAAAACGGATGGTCAGATTAAGCCTGTCTCCCATATCCATTCTGAAAAGCCTGTAAATCTATTTGATGATTTTACTTTTGATGGAACTGTAGCTTTGAACTCTGATGGGGATAAATATAAAGTCAGGATACTTCGGGACACAGGTGCTTCGCAAAGTTTACTATTGAGAAATGCTCTCCCTAATATTGAAGCTAACGTAACTAATGAACATGTTCTCGTGAAAGACCTTTCACAAATATCTAAAGTTCCCCTTGATAATGTTCATCATGATTGTCCTATAAAGAAGGGTAATGTGCTGGTAGGCATAAGAGATATTGAATTTCCAGTAAAAGGTGTAACTTTATTATTGGCTAATGACCTTGCAGGACGTTTGGTAGTTCCCAACGTCATTGTAAGGGAAAATCCTGTAGGTGAAAACATTGAACCTGATCCTGATTGCTCTGTAAATCCTTCCTGTGTTGTCACTCGTAGCCAGAAATCTAGTTCGGATGAATCTAAAGTCACTTCTGTAAATTTTGAAGCACGAAATGTTATGAGTAGAGATAACCTTATTAAAGCTCAGAAGCACGATAACACTTCAAGTAAGCTTCATGACCAAGCAGTTTCTAGAAGTGAGATTAGCAAATCCCCATGTTTTTACTTTGAATCTGATTTGTTAATGAGGTTTTACCGTTCCCCTAAGAGATCTAGTGAAGACACATGGAGCGAAAAGCGACAAATTGTGCTGCCTCTTTCTGTTAGGAATTCTGTAATGGAAATAGCTCATGATGCCTATGGAGGACATTTAGGAATTCATAAGACCTATTGTAAGATTTTGAATAGTTTCTATTGGCCTAATATGAAAAAAGATGTAGCAGAATTTGTTCGCACTTGTCATGTATGTCAGATATCAGGAAAACCGAACCAGGTAATACCCAAGGCACCTTTACAACCGATATTAGTCCCTGATGAACCTTTTAGTAAGATAATTATAGATAACGTTGGTCCTTTACCAAAAACCAAGAAAGGTAATAAATACTTGCTCACTTTAATATGTCCTACGACCCGATATCCTATTGACATCCCTCTTCGTAACATTTCTGCTAAGAACATTAATAATTCTTTACTGAAAGTTTTCACGAATTTTGGTATCCCAAAGGAAATACAAAGTGATAGAGGTTCGAATTTCACCAGTGACCTTTTTGCCCAGGTACTCAAAGAACTAAATATTAAACAAACTTTGTCTGCTGCCTATCACCCAGAGTCTCAGGGTGCCCTTGAGCGTTGGCACCAAACTTTCAAGAGTATGCTTAAGAAATTTTGTGTTGAAAGTCAACTTGAGTGGGTTGAGGGCATTGATTTCCTTCTGTTTGCTATCAGGGAAGTTCCTCATGAGTCCCTTGGTTTTTCACCCTACGAGATGTTTGGGAGGTCAGTTAGAGGACCGCTTTCAGTAATTAAAGAGGAATGGTTGAACACCCCTTCTGAGTCTAGCCAAACCATTCAACAATATATGAATAAACTTAAAAGCACATTAATGCAGGTTAGGAAAATTGCTGGGGAGAAATTAAGGGGTCAACAGATCTTAATGAAGAGAAACTATGATAAAGCTTGTAAAGTCAGAAAATTTAAACCTAATGACCTTGTGTTAGCCTACCTTCCTGTCCCTGGTTCCCCTCTTAAAGCTAAGTTTTGTGGGCCCTATCCCATCATAAAAAATGTTAACAATAATACCTACATTATCAGAACTCCAGATCGTAGAAAACTCACTCAGATCATTCATGTTAATTTACTTAAGGCTTATCACTCTAGGGAAACTGGAAATGGTTCCAGTGAGACTGTTGTTAATCTTAATTTTAAGGTAGACACACCAGGAGAGGACAATTCATTGGAAGACCTTATTGCTTCCTCCATGCCACAAACCAATACTGAGGTTCTAAATAACCTGGATCTATTCCTGAACCACCTCTCTCCTTGGCAGTCGCAAGACTTGAAGAATGTAATCTCTAGCCATTCAACTCTCTTTAATGATTTTCCCAGGAAAAGTGATTTGCTGCTACATGACATCGAGCTGGTTCCTGGTACAGCACCCATTCGTCAGCAGTCCTATCGTGTGGGTCCTGAGAAGAAGAGCAAAATGAAGGAGGAAGTCGAATATCTTCTCCGGCATGGTCTAGCAAGACCGAGTAAATCGCCATGGGCTTCACCTTGCATCCGAATTCCAAAAGAGGACGGTAGCTACAGATTTTGTACAGACTATAGAAAGATTAACAATGTTACCATTAAAGATTCCTACCCTTTGCCACTCATTGATGATTTAATTGATTCAGTAGGACAAGCAAAGTTTGTAACTAAGATAGACTTCTTAAAGGGCTATTATCAGGTAGTATTAACTGAAAAAGCTAAGTTAATATCTGCTTTCATTACACCGTTTGGACTTTATCAGTATGAGGTCATGCCTTTTGGCCTTACCAACGCCCCATCTACCTTTCAGCGCCTTGTAAACTTCATCATCCAAGATTTGGAAGGTGTTTATTGTTACCTTGATGATATAGTAGTCACTGGACAGACTTGGGAAGAACATGGGAATAGGCTCAAGTGTTTGTTCCGTAGGTTAGAAGAGGCTGGATTAACCATAAATCTTAAAAAATCTGTCTTTTGTAAAGCTACTGTTACCTACTTAGGCCACATTGTTGGGGATGGTAATGTTAGACCAAAAACTGCCAATGTAGAAGCTGTTCTAGAGTACCCTGTTCCGACCACCAGAAAGTCCTTACAAAGATTCTTAGGGTTAGCCTCATACTACAGGAGATTCTGCAAGAACTTCTCTTCAGTTGCTGCCCCTTTAACATCCCTAACCAGTACCAAAGTTAAATTCAGTTGGAATGAAGAATGTCAATCCTCTTTCGAAGCCTTAAAGCTGTTTCTGATAAACAACCCTGTTCTTAAATCCCCTGTTTTTAAAAAGCCTTTTATCCTTCAAATAGATGCTAGCGATGCGGGAGCTGGAGGGGTGCTACTCCAGGAGTCAGATGGTATACTTCACCCAGTCAGCTACACCTCCACTAAGTTCAAGCATCACCAGAAGTCCTACAGCACCATTGAGAAGGAAGCACTTAGTTTGGTACTCGCCCTGCAAAAATATGAATGCTACTTACTAGGTGCTGCTGAGGTACTAGTCTTCACCGACCACAACCCCTTGACCTTCCTCGACAAGATGAAGTCCCACAACCAACGTCTACTACGCTGGTCCATTTATCTGCAGAAGTTCCCTCTGCAGATCCGCCACATCAAGGGAACAGAGAACATCATGGCAGATGCCTTATCGCGACTACCTCCTTAACATGATACCTCCTTCTCCAGTCTAGAGTATCGTCAGACTCTCCTCATTGGCCTCTTTTTCTACGAGCCACTCTGTTGGGCTCGTCTTCTAAGGGGGAGGTGTCACCCATCTGCCAGATTGGCATCTTAATTTTGTATATAGTTGTAATCTTCTTTTGTTGTGGGAATGTATACAGTTCTTTCCTGTACCTGTTTTTAACATCCTTGGCTGTGTCTTTAGTTATCCCGTTTTCAGAGTACTTTCTGTTTTCCCCGCCTTCTTTTCAGTTTTCTTCGGACCACTTATTTCATTCATAGTTAGTCTCACCTGGTCCTCTACTGTGATAAGTGTCCTATTGGAGCAGCTGTCTTCTTATTCCTCAGTTTTTGTAATGTATTAATGTTCTTTTATATAAGTCTTGAGTGAACCTTTGTGAAATTGGTAATGTGATTTATATTTGAAATTTAGTATATTAAGGTTATTGATTTTGTTATTTGTGCGGTGCAGGATTGTTTGAGTGTTTTCTGGTTTATTTCGGTAAGAAAGAGATTAACGTAATTATGTAAACTGTTTCATTATTAAAGTGTTAAATTTTGTTCTGTTTTGAAATTAAACCTTTCATTAATTATTTTATGTGACCTATGGAACTTATTATTCTCTGAACCTTGGCCATAAAGTCGTCACATATATATATATATATATATATATATATATATATATATATATATATATATATATATATATATATATATATATATATATATATATATATATCAACCAAGGCACTTCCCCCAATTTTGGGGGATAGCCGACATCAAACAAATGAAACAAAAAAAGGGACCTCTCCTCTCTACGTTCCTCCCAGCCTGACAAGGGACTCAATCGAGTTTGGCTGGTACTACTAGGGTGCCACAGCCCAAACTCCCCCGTTTTTCACCACAGATGAAGCTTCATAACGCTGAATCCCCTACTGCTGCTACCTCCGCGGTCATCTAAGGGACCGGAGGAAGCAGCAGGGCCTACCAGAACTGAGTCACAATCGCTCGCCATTCATTCCTATTTCTAGCAGGCTCTCTTGCCTCTCTCACATCTATCCTCCTATCACCCAGAGCTTTCTTCATTCCATCTATCCACCCAAACTTTGGCCTTTCGCTTGTACTCCTCCCATCAACTCTTGCATTCATCACATTCTTTAGCAGACAACCATTTTCCGTTCTCTCAACATGGCCAAACCACCTCAACACATTCATATCCACTATAGCTGCTAACTCATTTCTTACACCCGTTCTCTCCCTCACCACTTCGTTCCTAACCCTATATACTCGAGATACACCAGCCATACTCCTTAGACACTTCATCTCAAACACATTCAATTTCTGTCTCTCCGTCACTTTCATTCCCCACAACTCCGATCCATACATCATAGCTGGTACAATCATTTTCTCATACAGAACTCTCTTTACATTCATGCCCAACCCTCTATTATTTACAACTCCCTTAACTGTCCCTAACACTTTGCATCCTTCATTCACTCGCTGACGAACATCTGCTTCCACTCCACCATATGCTGCAACAACAGACCCCAAGTACTTAAACTGATCCACCTCCTAAAGTAACTCTCCATCCAACATGACATTCAACCTCGCACCACCTTCCCTTCTCGTACATCTCATAACCTTACTCTTACCCACATTAACTCTCAACTTCCTTCTCTCACACACCCTTCCAAATTCTGTCACTAATCGGCCAAGCTTCTCTTCCGCGTCTGCAGCCAGTACAGTATCATCCACTAACAACAACTCATTTACCTCCCATTTATGGTCATTCTCGTCTACCAGTTTCAATCCTCGTCCAAGCACTCCAGCATTCACCTCTCTCACCACTCCATCAACATTAAAGTTAAACAACCACGGCGACATCACACATCCCTGTCTCAGCCCAATTCTCACCGGAAACCAATCCCTCACTTCATTTCCTATCCTAACACACGCTTTACTACCTTTGTAGAAACTTTTCACTGCTTGCAACAACCTTCCACCAACTCCATATAACCTCATCACATTTCACATTGCTTCCCCATCAACTCTATCATACGCTTTCTCCACTTCCATAAACGCAACATACACCTCCATACCTTTTGCTAAATATTTCTCCCAAATCTGTCTATCTTTAAAAATCGGATTCATACGACCCCTACCTCTTCTAAAACCACCCTGTACTTCTAAAATTACAGTGTCTGTTTCATCCTTAATCCTATTAATCAATACTTTACCATACACCTTTCCAACTACACTCAACAAACTAATACCCCTTGAATTACAACACTTATGCACATCTCCCTTAGCCTTCTATAGTTGTACAATACATGCACAAACTCAATCTACTGGTACCATTGACAACACAAAACACATATTAAACAATCTCACCAACCATTCAAGTACAGTCACACCTCCTTCCATCAACATCTCAGCTCTCACACCATCCATACCAGACGTTTTTCTCACTCTTGTTTCATCTAGTGCTCTCCTCACTTCTTCTCTTGTAATCTCTCTCTCATTCTCATCTCCCTTCACTGGCACCTCAACACCTGCAACAGCAATTATATCTGCCCCCCTATTATCCTCAACATTCAGTAAACTTTCAAAATATTCCGCCCACCTTTTCCTTGCCTCCTCTCCTTTTAACAACCTTCCATTTCCATCTTTCACTGTCTCTTCAATTCTTGAGCCAGCCTTCCTTACTCTCTTCACTTCTTTCCAAAACTTCTTCTTATTCTCTTCATATGATCGACCTAATCTCTGACCCCACCTCAGGTCAGCCGCCCTCTTTACCTCACTTACCTTGTGCTTTACTTCCATATTTTTTTCTCTATATTTTTCATACTTCTCTACATTATTACTCTGCAACCATTCTTCAAAAGCCCTCTTTTTCTCTTCCACTTTTACCTTCACTCCTTCATTCCACCATTCACTGCCCTTTCCTCATGCTGCCTCCAACAAACTTCTTGCCACATACATCATTTGCAATCCCAACAAAATTTTCTTTTACTAACTTCCACTCCTCCTCTAAATTACCAGTCTCTCTTACTTTCACTTCGCCATATGCCATTTTCAGCCTTTCTTGATATTTACTTTTTACACCCGGTTTTATCAGCTCTTCAACCCTCACTAGCTCCCTTTTACATCCACCTACTCTATTCCCCTACTCTTTTGCTACAACTAATTATCCTTCCACCAAAAAAGGATCAGACATGCTGTTAGCCATATCCCTAAACACGTGCATGTCTTTCTATCTTCCAAACATTCTTTTAGTTATCAACACATAACCCATTAATGCCCTTTCTATCACTCTTCTATTTGCCACTCTTACCCATTTATAGTTGTTTTTATCTTTCTTTTTGAAAAAGCTAGAACTTATCACCATCTCTTGCTCAACACACATATCTACCGGTCTCTCATCCCTGTCATTTGCACTTGGTACGCCATACTTCCTAATGACACCTTCTACCTCTCCAGCGCCCACTCTAGCATTTAAGTCACCCATGACAACTACATAATTCCTTCTACCCAGTCCATCTACACACCTAGTTAATTCATTCCAGAACTCATTCTGCTTTTCTACACTTCTCTCACAACCTGGCCCATGCACACTGGTTAAAGCCCAACATTCCCTACCCAACCTAACCCTTACCTACATTAACCTCTAGATGATATCTCCTTCCATTCCACTACTTTACCTGCCATCCAGGTTGGTCAGCCGCTCCCAACAGCTGCTCGTGCATGAATGGGATGACCCTTAGGTCGTGCGGGTTCACCTGTCTTCACCTTCCAAACAAGTGAGGTTCATGATGTGTAGAGTAACCCAGTAGAGGTGCCATATCGGGACTTCAGGGCAGGGTAATGTATTGTTGTAAGGAGTGAGTAGGAGGCAGGAGTTTGTACAAAATACTTAGAGAAATCTTACTGCTCTAAGGGAATATACATATACAATAACTCTACTACCTATTCTGACTTGCTAGAAATTAATAACTAATATGATCAATTAGCAATGGGCATACATCTTAAAATTAACAGACCTAAATTGGCTTTGAGAAATAAAAGCTGCTTTCAAGTCAGCAGTATTGAAATTATATTAAAAACCAGTTTAATAATTTATCTCGACGCACGTAGTTTGAGGAAAGAACCACTGCACGCCGGCGAAAGGCTTTTGCTGTGCGTGTCTACGCTGTGACGTCATGAACATGGCGTACGCTATTGTCTGTTATGTATTATTGTAATAATGTACTGTATTACCTCAAATGTTATGTGTATCGAGCGCAACATTGCATCCTATTGCATTGATAAAACATTTTTAAGATTGTACATAACTGAAATAATGTATTTTGATATTAGGGTTCAAACATTTATTGATTACGTCAACAATAGGATGTGATTCTTTTTACTTTTGTGCTGCAGTAGGATTTAATTCTTTCGAGAGCAATGCTCTTATGTTTGTTGTAATGTTTTGGTTTGTGAGATTGTTTAGGAGATGCTCGACGCTCAGTTGGGAGTTGGTTGTCGGAAGCCCAAAGCCAAGAGTAATGTAGCCTCTTATTATACAATAAAGGGTTATGTAATGTATACATATGCGTTTGATTCAACATATCAACCTAAAAAAATTGACGACGCAGATGGAATCCCCTGGATAATTGCTAATAATTATTCACTTATTTACAGGTGAGTAATATGCTGAAATCACCAGATGATTTTCAACTAACTTAAAATTGGCGATGAGGATGTGATACCCTGGATAATTACTAATAATTATTCACTCATTTACAGGTGAATAATATGCCGAAATCATCAGACGATTTACAACCAACTTAAAATTGGCGACGACCTGATGACGAATACACGCAGAGATCATAGAGAAGCAGAAAAAAAATTATTGCAAGAGAAGCAGGAGATAAAGCCCAAAGAGGATTTCCTATGCAGCCAACCAAAAGAATTTCATCAAACACAAGCAAACAAAACAAGAAAACAAAGTAAAATTTAAAGTTGGGTTGGATAGAAAAAGGTAGGAAGTTACAAGGTGACTTTAGAACAGTAGCCTAACCTAATCAAGGTAAGAAGTCAAAATGCCTCTTGACATTGAACATCCTGAACGATTTAACATCACAGCTGAACCCAATTCTGTTGCAACATGATGGCAACCGTGGTGTGAGGAATTTAAGATTTATTTAGAAGCATTAGGGAATATGAAGGATGCCCAAGAGAAGGCATTATTACTTCATACAGCAGGTAGTGAAGTCCGGGAAGTGTTTAAGACATTGCAGCCTACAGATGACACAAGTGAAGCTGCAATTAAGGCTCTCACCACATATTTTGCTCCTCAGGTCAATAAATTTTTTGAATGGTATCAATTCACAGCACAGGTATATCAGAAAGAAAGTAAAAGTTTAGATGCATTTGTGACTAGACTAAAGAATTTAGCTGTTTCATGTGAATTTCTAGAGTTAGAAAATGTTATCATAGATCAAGTTATTGCACATTGCACATCATAAGAGTTAAAAAAGAAATTATTGTAAGATAAAGATTTAACATTAGAAAAGGTATTGATAATACCCAGATATTTAGAAACATCAAATAGGCAAAGTAACATAATAAGTAGTTCTACAAGCAATAGAATAGAAAATTCTAAAATTAGTACAATAGGTTCCAAGTGGAAAAAACAATGAGAACCAGAGAAGGAATATGTCAAAGCCCAGTCATAGTAAAGTGCCTAACACTAATGTTCATAAATATCAGAATCAGGCCTATACACAGAAAAAACACGAAAAACCCAAGTGTTATAAGTGTGATAAAACTGATCATCTTACATACGAAGCAAAGAAATGCCTTGCTACTGGACAAACATGCCAGAATTGTAGAAAGATGGGTCATTTTGCAACTGCTTGTAGATTCCCTAAACAGTACGCAAAGAAAATAAATGCCCCAGTTGATACTATTGGTCAAGAGAATAATGCGGAAAATGTTAATGATAATCAGGATAAGTCAGAAACTGATTTTGCGTTTCGCATAAATTCTGTCAATAAAAAATGCAAAGAAACATATCATGGTAGAAGTAATCAGAAATGGTAAACCAATTTTGATGCAAGTTGCCACAGCAGCCGATGTATCAATTATGTGTGAGAAAACAGCTAAAAGCATTCCTAATTTGTTATTAGAAGGTACAAATAGAGTTTACAAAGGTTATAATGGTTTTGATATTCAGGTAATAGGTGATTAGAACGTAGAAGTACAGTACAAAGAACAGAAATTAGAGAGAATGCCATTAACAATAGTAAAAGGTAAAGCACAAACTTTGCTAGGTTTAGATTGGCTACAGTATTTGAAATTAGATTGGCCTAGTATTTTGAAGGTTATAGGTAGATAAGATGAACACAAAAATGAAATGTCTGTGGATAATATCATATCACAGTTTCAAGAAGTATTTGAAGATAAAGTAGGTACAGTAAAGAACGCAAAGGCAATTTTAGTTTTGAAACCTGCCAGTGTTCCTAGATTTTGTGCGCCCAGAACAGCACCGTATGTATTGAAAAGTGTAGTTGAAACAGAAATCAGGAGATTGGAAAATGAAGGTTCATGGGAAAAGGTTACATATTCGGCATTAAATGCCATTCATTGGTGATATTTACATTGATTGAAATCACGTGTGCTTGTGATATATATTCATATATACGCATATATATATATATATATATATATATATATATATATATTATAATATATATATATATATATATATATATATATATATATATATATATATATATATATATATATTTAGCTGTTGTAACACGAAGTTGAACTATTTGTGAAAATTTGATAATGTTGTGGAGTAACTAAATGTTTTACTTTTATACTTTGTTTTCCACAGGGGATTGAAAGTAAACATAAAAACAATAATGTCAAAATTTTACTGCTACCACTAATAGTGATTTTTTTTCCCGATCATATTCCACCCATGCTGTAAATGGTGGGATAGAAAAAATATTTTTCCAGCATAAACATGTTGATCTCACATATATTTTTGAATGAGGGAACTTAGATTGATCGAAATAGCATGATCTTTGATGGATCTTTTAATTTCCATCATATTCCTCTTCATTATCAACATCATTCTGCTTTGTACACCCTTTCCTATACGCTTGGGTTATATCTTGCACATTTAGTTACAACAGTAGAAATTTACCCTTCAACAGAAAAATGTAATTGAACTTTGATGGTTTTAAAACTGTTATATATACATGTATAAATACATAC
>NC_090760.1:42940896-42943396 GCF_036898095.1 Palaemon carinicauda | reverse complement strand
ATTACTTTCATTTTACTAAATCAATAAACACCAAAAAAAAATTATTTTGAATGATCTCTACAGATATTTATCGTCATAAAACGATTTACTTTGCCACTAATGATAACGTTATACACATCGGTCAAGACAATAACCCCACCCCCTCTTATGTCATATGTCTTACTTTAAACAAGAACACCTATGTGTGCATGTATTTTACCACTATATAAGGGTAAGGGAGATGTGCATGAGTGTTGTAATTCAAGAGGTATTAGTTTGTTGAGTGTAGTTGGAAAAGTGTATGGTAGAGTAATGATTAATAGGATTAAGGATAAAACAGAGAATGCAATCTTGGAAGTACAGGGTGGTTTTAGAAGAGGTAGGGGTTGTATGAATCAGATTTTTACAGTTAAGCAGATATGCGAGAAATATTTAGCAAAAGGTATGGAGGTGTATGTTGCGTTTATGGATCTGGAGAAAGCATATGATAGAGTTGATAGGGAAGCAATGTGGAATGTGATGAGGTTATATGGAGTTAGTGGAAGGTTGTTGCAAGCAGTGCAAAGTTTCTACAAAGGTAGTAAAGCATGTGTTAGGATAGGAAATGAAGTGAGTGATTGGTTTCCAGTGAGAGTGGGGCTGAGACAGGGATGTGTGATGTCGCCGTGGTTGTTTAACTTGTATGTTGATGGAGTGGTGAGAGAGGTGAATGCTCGAGTGCTTGGACGAGGATTAAAACTGGTAGACGAGAATGACCATGAATGGGAGGTAAATCAGTTGTTGTTTGCGGATGATACTGTACTGGTAGCAGACACAGAAGAGAAGCTTGACTGACTAGTGACAGAATTTGGAAGGGTGTGTGAGAGAAGGAAGTTGAGAGTTAATGTGGGTAAGAGTAAGGTTATGAGAATTTACGAGAAGGGAAGGCGGTGCAAGGTTGAATGTCATGTTGAATGGAGAGTTACTTGAGGGGGTGGATCAGTTTGAGTACTTGGGGTCTGTTGTTGCAGCAAATGGTGGAGTGGAAGCAGATGTACGTCAGAGAGTGAATGAAGGTTGCAAAGTGTTGGGGGCAGTTAAGGGAGTAGTAAAAAATAGAGGGTTGGGCATGAATGTAAAGAGAGTTCTATATGAGAAAGTTATTGTACCAACTGTGATGTATGGATCGGAGTTGTGGGGAATGAAAGTGATGGAGAGACAGAAATTGAATGTGTTTGAGATGAAGTGTCTAAGGAGTATGGCTGGTGTATCTCGAGTAAATAGGTTAGGAACGAAGTGGTGAGGGAGAGAACGGGTGTAAGAAATGAGTTAGCGGCTAGAGTGGATATGAATGTGTTGAGGTGCTTTGGCCATGTTGAGAGAACGGAAAATGGGTGTCTGCTAAAGAAGGTGATGAATGCAAGAGTTGATGGGAGAAGTACAAGAGGAAGGCCAAGGTTTGGGTGGATGGATGGTGTGAAGAAAGCTCTGGGTGATAGGAGGATAGATGTGAGAGAGGCAAGAGAGCCTGCTAGAAATAGGAATGAATGGCGAGTGATTGTGACGCAGTTCCGGTAGGCCCTGCTGCTTCCCTCCGGTGCCTTAGATGAACGCGGAGGTAGCAGCAGTAGGGGATTCAGCATTATGAAGCTTCATCTGTGGTGGATAATATGGGAAGTTGGGCTGTGGCGCCCTAGCAGTACTAGCTGAACTTGGTTGAGTCCCTGGTTAGGCTGAAGGAACGCAGAGAGTAGAGGTCCCCTTTTTGTTTTGTTTCTTTGTGGATGTCGGCTACCCCCCAAAATTGGGGGAAGTGCCTTTGGTATATGTATGTATGTACCTATGTGAGCAGATGTGTAATAGACCTTAAGGCCGGGAGCACACTAGCGACTCTGTGGCGCCACAAAAACCCCAGCATCAGTGTGGCGGGGATGTGGTCTCCCATAGGTTTCCATTGTTTTCAAGTTTTGGCCGCGCAAACTAGAGCGACTGTGGCAAGCGACTGTGGCTCTCTCTCGCTCATTCGCCGCCACAGGCGTAGCGTGGCTTTGAAAACAATGGAAACTTATGGGAGACCACATCCCCCGCCACACGATGCTGTGGCTTTGTGGTGCCACAGAGTCGCTAGTGTTATCCCGGCCTTTAAGGTCTATCACACATCTGCTCACTGTAATCTTTTCACATTACATTTAAACGAAAATCTAAGCGTAGATGCCTTGTCCTAAAACTCACCCTCTACTCCTATATCATGTTATATATAATTTACCATTTTAATAAGAATATTTTATTTTGACTTAACAAAGAGTGATGCGTTTTTTGTATGTTTGGTTTCATTTCCTAATATAATGGATATCTGGTTTCCCTCCCATGTTCGTTTCACCTTCATGGTTAGTGATGAGTGCACTATTGTGGATGTTCTGCCTAGTTTAACCATCATAAGAATTTCTTTACAATGTTCGGCGCCCTCTGGCAAACTATGAATTCTTCTATTTACGACCTTTTATATCTGTTTCGTTAGGACGTATGTTTACATTGAAGTTGA
>NC_090760.1:42937190-42940396 GCF_036898095.1 Palaemon carinicauda | reverse complement strand
GTATTATGGGGTGAAGAATCTCTTTATAAGTCGGTGACAGGTGGTCCTTTTCGGTAAGTTTCATCAACCGCTTTGCCACACGGCCGTTGTAAGGGAGAGGAAGTGCTGGCATTGTAGAGGTCCACGTGAAGTTCGCGAAGTAAGCTCGTTCTCTGATGATTGTCCGTAGACCAGTCACCATGGAATTCGGGGAAGTCCCGATACAGCCATCTGCTGCGACGAAGATGTGGTTGAAGGATGTGGATCCGTCAGGGCATGATACATTGAAGCCGTCCTTGTCGTATCGTATCCACGAGCCATTATTTAGTCTGCAATTGAATTCCTTATTGTCAAAGGGATAAAGCTTATCCAGATAATTTTCACTTGTATGGGAGAGAGCACCGTCTAGCACTATACCTAACTCGCATGAATCCATTAAGTTTTTACGGAATTCAAATGAGTCAGCTGTACATATTTTTCCATCCATTGCGTCTGAACAGTGAGTTAATTGATTTAAGTCTTTAATGACCGTATATATTTCCTTTTCTGGGGAAATCAATACGTGTCCTGTCAAACTGGATATTACTGGATTTGAGTGATTCGTCATGAAAGTCGGAAATGGTGATATCCTGTAAGATTGCCAGGCATCAGAAGAATCAAAGGGAATTGTAATCCTAATCTTGTTATTATCTACGTTTACTGTAATTAGGCTGTAATAAAATTCTAACCTATGTTCGTCTAACAAAGGAACATAGCCTAGTTTATCCCCTCCGTTCTCCAGAACTAATTTTAAGTAACGTATAGGCAACAAATGGGGCGACAATACACCTTTAGTTGCTAACGTGATAGCTTCTACATAATCCTTGGATTTCTCAATGAAATGTGCAATTCTGTTATGTATGTGATCTATCTTTGAATCATAATACGTTAATGTTGCCAACAAATCCTGTACTTCCATAATTTGAACGATATTATCTGAATGTTCATTTAACAAATCCATAATTTTATTGATTGAAGCTAACTGATCCCTTAGTTCTGACATAATCAATTCATCTTTATGAGTCAAGAACTCAATTTTCTTATTTTGATTACTAATTTTAAGACGATTGGAAAGTCCTAAACCTAAACTTGCAACAGACCCAAAGATGCTTAATGCAGCATAAATGAACGGATTCCGTCTTTCTTTATGTTCGTGTCCTACAGTCCACATCAAAAGGTCATAAGCCAAAAGATCCTGTCTCGCCAGTCTTATTTTTCAAGTCATCAGATAGCATCTCTGCAACTTTTAATGTTGATCCAAGCAAACTCTTAGTAGTCAAATGAAAATGTCTCCTATGCAACTCATCCAATGATGCAGAAAACCTTGAAATGGCGGTTCTTAAGCTAGTGACATCATTCTCTTGAAGAAAAATTGCTTGCATATGCACTTCGACAATTACGTTGGTTGATGTAATAAAAATGTCTTCTTGTCTTTCAACTATATTGCCATATTTAAAATATATATTCTTAGTCTTAGAACTCATCCCATACGAGAAAAATGTCTGAGCGAACAATATCACTCCCAACAACAAAAAATTCATCTTGGAAACCTGTAACGAGAAAAAATATATGTAATTACTCCTGTATTAAAAAGAAAACTTTTAGTCACACAAAATAAAATTTTTCCTCACTTCTTTTCCTCTCTTTTCTTTTTAAATTTCTTATGTGAGACAATGGTACTATTCTCTCATCCGTGGGTTGGGCTACGTTTTGAATTCTAAACCTATTGGCCGTTAATGTTTCCAAAATGTTAAATGGGCCTTCAAACTTAGGTGTTAGTTTATAGTTGAGCCCTTTTCTGACATTGATTTGAATATAGATGTTATACACCCACGTTATATGTTTTAGTTGGTTTCGCTATTTCATCATGATTCCTTTTCATTATGATTTGTGATTCTTCTAAATTCTTTCGAAGGATATCATATCGACTTATACTTGCATTTATACATTCTTTTAAAGGATTTGATAGATTAGTTGTAGGCGTTAATACATGGAAAGGTGTTCTAACTTACGTAGATGTTCTTCTAAGGTGTTGGAAAAGATTACAAGATCATCCAAATAGGCATGCAATATATCCCCTAACAAGTCTCCAAACACTATGTTAATCATTCTTGTAAATGTTATAGGAGCACAACGTAAACCAAAAGGCATCCGTAAAAATTCATAATGTCCCCTGGCTGTGCTGAAGGCTGTGTATGGGATACTATCTTCTTCTAATGATATCTGGTGAAAGCCTTTAAGTAAGTCCAAACTGGTAAAATATTTATTCTGACCTAACAAAGACAAAATATCGTCAGTACATGGCACTGGGAATCGATCAGGGATCGTTTCCTCGTTTAGACGACGAAAGTCGACGCAGATACGCCATGTTCGATCTTTTTTCGGTACAACTATTAAAGGAAAATTATAAGGGCTATTTGATTTTCTAATGACTCCTTCCTCTAACATTTTACCTACTTCATGATTTATTTCATTCTGGAATTTCATAGGGAGTCTGTACGAGGGTACATATATAATTTTTTTTCTTGTCTTTTTAACCTTATTTGATGCTCGATCACATCTGTTTTTCCTAAGGATCCATCCGTAGTAGAAAAGACATCTGTATATTTAGTTAAAAGTTCAAAAATTTTCTGCTGAATTTCTTCGTCTTGAATGTCCTTACTGATTTTATTTTTAATAGATCGTAAAAGGGATTCATCCGCAACTGATTGAGAGTGATTGATTTCAGCAACGGTAAGAATACGATGTTTATAAACTTCTACATCCAAGATATGTTGATTTTTGTGAATTACTAAAGTGTTATTTAAATGATTACAGACTTCGATATTACATTGCTGATGTGAGCCTACTGTATAAATAGCTTGTGTGACAGACAATCCGTTGGTTTTCAAAGTATCGGAGAGGATTAATATTTCAGATCCCGGTAGTGTTTTCTTTATTTGCACTATTAAATTCGAAGGTATGTTTGGTTCGATATATTGCGTGCAAGATGATATTACGGGTAGGGTGAACGAGAATTCTGCTGGGTCGCGCATATTATTTCTTTGTTAGTGAGACAAGTTATTGGTTCTTCAACGTACGTTACGGTTACATTTGTCGTCTCCTTTTTATCCAAAACTGACTTTAAAGTATTAGAAGACTTATAGAATTTCCCTTTGATATACACGCCGTGCTTGGCAGGAGCTAAG
>NC_090760.1:42922190-42932190 GCF_036898095.1 Palaemon carinicauda | reverse complement strand
CTTATCACCCAGAGCTTTCTTCACTCCATCCATCCACCCAAACTTTGGCCTTCCTTTTGTACTTCTCCCACCACCTTCTTTAGCAGACAGCCATTTCCCATTCTCTCAACATGGCAAAACCACCTCAACACATTCATATCCACTCTAGCTGCTAACTCAATTCTTACACCCATTCTCACCCTCACTTCTTCGTTCCTAACTCTGTCTACTTGATACACCAGCCACACTTCTTAGAAACTTCATCTCAAATACATAATTTTTTTCTCTCCATCACTCTCATTCCCCACAATCCCGATCCATACATCACAGTTGGTACAATCACTCTCTCATACAGAACTCTCTTTACATTCATGCCCAACCCTCTATTTTTTTTTCTACTCCCTTAACTACCCCCAACACTTTGCATCCTTCATTCACACTCTGACCTACATCTGCTTCTACTCCACCATTTGCTGCAACAACAGACTCCAAGTACCTAAACTGATCCACCTCCTCAAGTAACTCTCCATTCAACATGACATTGAACTTCACACCACCTTCCCTTTTCGTACATCTCATAACCTTACTCTTACTCACATTAACTCTCAACTTCCTTCTCTCACACACCCTTCCAAATTCTGTCACTAATCGGCTAAGTCTCTATTCCGCGTCTTCAACCAGTACAGTACCATTCACAAACAACAACTGATTTACCTCCAATTCATGGTCATTCTTGTCTACCAGTTTCAATTCTCGTCCAAGCAATCGAGCATTAATCGCTTTCACCACTCAATCAACATATAAGTTAAACAACCACGGCGACATCACACTTCCGTGTTTCAGCCTCACCCTCACCGGAAACCAATCACTCACCTCATTCCCTATTTTAACACATGCTTTACTACCTCTGTAAAAACATTCCACTGCTTGCAACAACCTTCCACCAACTCCATATAACCTCATCACATTCCACATTTCTTCCCTATCAAATCTATCAAAATCTTTCTCCAGACCCATAAATACAACATACACCTCTTTACCTTTAGCTAAATATTTCTGGCATATCTGCCTAACTGTAAAAATCTGATTCATATAACCCCTACCTCTTCTAAAACCACCCTGTACTTCTAAGATTATATTCTCTGTTTCATCCTTAATCCTATTAATTAGTACTATACCATACACTTTTCCCAATACACTCAACAAACTAATACATCTTGAATTACAACACTCATGCACATCTCCCTTACTCTTATATAGTTGTACAATACACGCACAAACCCAATCTACTGGTACCATTGACAAAAAAAAAAAAAAAAAAAAAAAAAAACATATTAAACCCTCTCACCAACCATTCAAGTACAATCACAGCCCTTTCCTTCAACATCTCAGCTCTCACATCATCCATACCAGAAGCTTTTCCTACTCTCGTTTCATCTAGTGCTCTCCTCACTTCCTCTCTTGCAATCTCTATCTCATTCTCATCTCCCATCACCGTCACCTCAAGACCTGCATCAGAAATTATATTGGCCTCCCTATTATCCTCAACATTCAATAAAGATTCAGAATATTCAGCCTACCTCTTCCTTACCTCCTCTCCTTTTAACAACCTTCCTTTTCCCTCTTTCACTGTCTCTTCAATTCTTAAACCAGCCTTCCTTACTCTCTTCACCTCTTTCCAAGAGTTCTTCTCATTCTCCCCATATGAATGACCCAATCCCTGATCCCACCTGAGGTCAGCTGCCCTCTTTGCCTCACTTACCTTGCGCTTTACTTCCACATTTTTCTCTCTATATCTTTCATACTTCTCTACATCATTACTCTGCAGCCATTCTTCAAAAGCCCTTTTTTTTTTCTTCCACTTTTACCTTCACCCCTTCATTCCACCTTTCACTGACCTTCCTCATGCTGCCTCCAACAACATATATCTTTATATATATATATATATATATATATATATATATATATATATATATATATATATACATATATATATATATATATATATATAGGGTCTTTGTCCCCGAGGTAGAGCGACTTCTGTCATGAAAAATAACATTGACTCAATAGGTGAGAGTTACAAGTACACATTTGCGCTTAAAAAACACGTATGAATATATATATATATATATATATATATATATATATATGAGGGATTTAAATGCTAAAACTCTTCAAAATCTCCTTGAGAGAGAGGGAACATTTCAATATGTTCCAATTTCATTTATAAGTTACCTTAGCAATTCAAGCAGCAGTGCAATATAACGTGAATTATGCAAATAGGAAAGTAATAACATAAAGAAGCATAAATATACCATTCAATAATTGAAGAAAGTGTTGAGATTCAAAATTACTGGAGATAGTAATATATACACCCTCTAATCTATATTAATCCTCCGGAGACTTACAATTCCAAGGATAATACTGAAGGTGGAGCTGGTGGGGAGGGTTGTGGGGGTGCATGGTTTCTTTTGTGACTTGTTTGGGTAGGACAAGAGGGGGCGAAATGAGATCATATAAAGGAAAATTGAATGCATTTGTTACGAGATTACGTTTGCCGAACTGAGGATCTGATTACCTCTTGTTTTTAGGTATGCTCCAGGATTTATCCTTATATGAATCTCTTTAGAGATGAATATACCTTTGCATGTTATTGTTGTATTTAATGAATTTTAATAATGCATAATTTGGTAATAGAAGAGAACAAAAATAATATATCAATGCATGTACCGAATACAAAATTACTACTACTATGACATATAGAACACTGACACAAACGTTCACAAGACATCGTTGTATATCCGCTAATACAAAGATTTCTTAACAGGGAATCTTATCACCATTGCCATTATCTCTATCCACTGCTCGGTATTGATAGATTTGATCATATGTCGCACATTAGATGCTGACTAATATTTTTTTTTTTATTACTCGCTTTCTTACTGTTGCTGAGTAACAATGACTTTTTTTTTTTTTTTTTTTTTTTTTACTGATGACACCTCTTCCGTACTGCTTCTAGACTTTCCTCTCTGGCTCTCTTCTTCCTTTTCAAAATTTAATTACGATGCAATTGTCTTCAACCAATCATCATCTATACTCTTCCCGTTACCAAAGTACCCAGGACCACTCAGACCCGTCGTTTCATCTATTCGTCATATTTTTACATTTTTATCTTTTTCAATTATTCTACCCAACGTGCTTTACACGTTTAATTACCATTTTACTTGGTTCCTCTTAATATGTCACCTTTATATTTATATAAAGGTGACTCAAATAAACTATTCATACATATATTTTTCCACACGAGTTAGTCAGGTTCACTTGATTTGGAATTTTAACTTTCGTTGGATTTTTGTGGAGCGTATGAAAACTGTGAAATTGTTGAAATCTGGTTGCATAATCAGTCAAAGAAACAATGATTTTATTACCTGTTGCTGTAGAAGCTACTTATTACGTTAGGAGTCTATCAATTGAAAGTAGGTTATGCTGGACCAATCTCATGCTGTAAAGGAAGAGTTGGTGCTCCATCCATGGGTACACTCCTACCAATGTGTGATAGATATAGTAGAAGAGAGAACTAGTGTGCATAATGGCCGAGGTTCAATGATGACTACAAAGCTTGCAAAAGGACACGCTATGTTGAAATTAGGCAGTCTATCACCGCAGTTTCTATACAAATGCAACTAAAATGACAAAGTTCAACATCTACTAGACCATTATGAATATGGATTAGACACTGGCTGTCACCCTGGCAAGAAACATGGATGGAAAAGAACAATAAAATGGACGAATAAGACTCATCAACATCTGGCTCTTCAACACTGTATAAGGAGCAATGCTTTTATTCTGTCAGAAAGGTTTCCATACTGAAACATGGATTTCCATTTGATGCTGAAGGTGACAAACTGCACAATGTAATCACTTATGTATACACACCCGATAAGATAAGTACGTACCAGCGATCTTGATTTCATATGAAATTGGACAAAAGCTGTACATGACTTTATTCAAGTGCGAATCAACTGAGATGTCAGCGTAAAGGTAACAGTAAATAATGACAGCAAAATGTTCATGTTTGCAAATAAGAAAACTGTCAGTCCAAAGAAGACAAAAGACTTGTATGACAAACTGAGTGCCCTGCCAAGCTCCAGCAAGGACATCAACTGGAAAGAAGCCAATAGGGGCCATGAATTCACTCTAACGCCAATTACTCGATTTGCTCTAGATAGTGTCTTTAGACAGATCAAAGTTGATCCATCCCCACAACAAGCTAGCAACAGCAGAAGCTCCATGGGAAGATCCCCAGCGAGATATAGGATGTACACCACACTAGACGTTCTAAGTTGCGAAATAGCCTCGGTAGTTGGAATAGTTATTTTGAGGAAGATTACAGGGAAACCTCATAAAATAGTGAAAGTCGTAGATAAAAGTGAATGCTTCAATAAAAGACCAAAGACATACACATCCAGGCTAAAATAAAATTACAATGGCATCTTTTTCTGAAAACATATGGGAGAAAGGGACAAGTACCTCCTGCCCTTGAAGTTCTGAGGCAACATAAACCGAGAAACCAAGTTCATGCCAAAGTGTGAGGACTTCCCAGCTTTGACTTGCGGGAACCTGATAGTTATCGTGAAAAATAATCTACGCCAGTTGTGTTATGGCTAGCTAAAACCAAACATATCAGTGCCCACCCAGTTCCAAAAGCAATAATTGTGATGGTTAGCTGCAAATGCAAAACTGAATGCTCCACAGAAAGATGTTCCTACAAAACAAAGAACTTTTCCTTCACCAATTATCCCCAATGCACGAGTGAGCGCTAGGATGATGACACAACAAACGTGAAACTCATCTAGCCGATAATAGTGATGATGTGTAATTTCTTTGATTTGATATTTCAGACAAATAAGTTTTGAAGGGATTGTAGATTATTTAATTGGATACCTTTTTATTTCATCGCCCTGAAAATGATGGTTAATCTGTCAAAATCATATCTTCAGGTTATTAAATGCTAAGATATTAAGAAAAAAATAACTTTACCGTAGCCATTTCCTAAAATCGAAGATAGTAGCCCATTAAGTGATAGGACAAGTAAAAAAAAAAAATTTTTTTTCGACCACTTACACAGACAAAGTTCCATAAATGCATATTTTTTAAAATTCTACCCAGAACAGCTGTAGAAATTGCATAGTGAACTTAACTAAATTTTGAAACATTAGTACTCTCTTTCTAACCTTCTGAGACTTTGTCTCTTTTATGATTGTAACAATGGCTTCGTTTTGATTTTATGCTGCTGATGGGTCTTTCATACACAACAAGAAAGATAGCTTGAGGAACAGCTCTTGCATGGTCATAGATTTTCCTTTAAGATTTTAAGTATGTTCCAATGTGTCAACAACTGACCATATCCATGTAATTAACATGCTAATGGAAAAATGAAAAAAGTTTGACAAACCACTAATTATGAAAATCTTTATCATCAAAGAAATTATCAAAACTTTTATCACTGCAGAATTTTTAATATTATCAAATTAATCAAAATTATTGTTAAGATTTTATCCAATAGTCTTCATGTTTTTGTAAATGTATTAATTGGGAGAATCTAAGGGCATTGTTTAGCCAATTTTATATGCAGTTTTGGTGAAAATGATTCAAAACGCGTAAATTATATCCTGATGCATCTTAACCTATTGATTAATGAAAGACAGTTTACCTTTTATGCCTTAAGGGAAACTGTTTCTCTGAATAGAGAAGTGCGCCGTCTTGCTCAATTAATTTGCCAAAATCTTTTAAGGAGAATATATGAAATAAATGAGCATGCATAATCCTAACGCATTGCTTATCCGTGAAGTGATCCCATTAAATAACATGATTTAAAAAAAAAATCCATCAATGTGTTATATACATTTTAACAGCAAAAAAAGATAGTACAATGATTAATGGCCGCATAGCTTTGATATTCAAGTTTTACAAAATTATATGAGATTCCCTTGTTAATGCTAGGGATGGGAAATGTTTCATGGAAAAGGTCAATGAAATACTAATTTTTATTAAAATCATGTTGATCTGTGATGTTATCCGTGAATATCTATCCATACCCTCCTTGTGCTAATGCACTGAAAAACTTCATTAGGATGTTATAGCTAAGGCTCATTAATGATGAAGTAAATCTCAATGTAAACCTAAAATGAGGGAAAAGTTTTAAAATAAAGTACAATATCTCTCTTGAAAGAGTGAAATTTAGAATAACGCTCTGGTCTATAATTTTTATGAGTTTTAAACGTTTGGTCAAGATATTTACACAAATGTAACTTCTCGAATAATTTCCCTCCTAAACATTATCCCATTATAGTTTACATAATGAGTTTAAATGGGATTTTATTTCTTCCTTTATATATCAAACATTAAAATGAGTATATAGTTCATCTTCATTAAAATCATTAATTCCTTAACATAGCTTATAATGGAAGACAATACATAGTTTTGATACAAAAAAGGAGAGGCTCAGTTCTCATGATACATCACAGTTGGTATAGAGTTTCCAATTGATTAAAAAGGAGTAAATGTATGTCGTTGTGTTGAACTATAAAATGATGCGACTACTATTTCTTACATTATGTTTCAAGTTATTAAAGTTTACCAATGGCAGAATTATCATAAATTGAATGGTACTCAAAATATTTCAAGATACTGTCTTTTATTAAGATATTCCTTATATTAAGATATGTATAAAATATGGTAGAAGAATAGAGTTGATAAGATACTCTAGAGATAAGGCCACCGACTCTTTGACTTACCTGTCACACAATCAGGTATTCTGATTCCGCTTGTTTTATATGGCTCATTTGTGAACAAGGCCCTATCATGGTTGAATTACATAATGAGACTCATCAGACTGGTAAGGTTCTTCAAATTACGCACACAAAAATTATATGATGTTCTTCATGTTTTAAAGTGTATGATCTTTTCCTTGCCCAGATCATGTCCAATTGTGTTGTGAAATTTATCAAAAATGCTAACCTTCCATATACAAAACCCTAAATGAAGTTCCCAAACATAAAAGAAAGGAATTTCTAGGTAAACAAAGGATTAGAATTGTATTGTAAAGAGATGCTAATCTCATCCGGACCAGGCCGGTATTTCACCAGTAATAAAGAGAGAGAGAGAGAGAGAGAGAGAGAGAGAGAGAGAGAGAGAGAGAGCACTGGTGTCGTCATAACGTTGAAACACACTGAAAGATAGACTAGTACAAAGAAACCGAAAAGAGGAAAAAAAATTCTTAGTAAAATGAGTATTTTTTTTTCGAAATACAGCAAAAAAAGATAGATAGACAAACGTATATATATGCATTATTCAATATTTCTTTTGAAAAGATACGCTGATCACGACAGAACTTGGTCGCTACTCTAAAGGTCAAAAGATTAAAGTGCCTGGCTTTCATAAACTATGCATTACAAGGGCAAAAAATACCAGAATTAAAGTAGTATAAAATGTTCTGTTTTCCGAATTACCTTTTTTTTTTTTTATTTATTTCATTTATTTACTTATTTCTTTTTTTTTTACAATAAATGTTTTTCACCATTTAAAACAGAAACCAAAATGACCATTTTTATCAGATTGAGTGATGTATATCAAAGAGGATGGAATAGTATATGTTTTAATCTTTATTGGAATGAGGCTTATGAATAAAAGTTAAGAAAACTAATATTGGTAAAAGTGGTAAATTTGGATATATAATACGAGTAATAATAATAATAATAATAATAATAATAATAATAATAATGATGATTATGTTTATGATGATGATGATGATGATGATGATGATGATGATGATGATGACGATAATGATGATAATAATAACAATGATAGGTATCGTGGAGATTATGGCTGCTTCTGTGGCATTTATCTTATAATTTTGCTTTTCATTCGCTCTGATTTTTCTTCTTCCATCAGAACTGCATGCCGCCAGTAAATGTGCCATTATGGTCATCGGTAGGGGTTAGAGCAAAGATTCTATCAAGCAGGGCACTGAGGGCTGATTGTTCCCCGAGAGCGGAGGCCTAACAGAGTTTGGGACGGAGCTGCTCTTCCATTGGATGAGGTGTTTGTCGGCAGGGAATCCGTTACATTCAGGCTGGTACCACACTCACGGTCATCGGAGTATGTCCGGGCATGACTCTTAGTACTGCTAGCTGATTGGCGAGCTCACTGCCTGAGCTAAGCTCAACCTCAGGCAAGCTGTTTTGATGTTCAAATCCAAGGTCCGGTGAGTCCTGTGCTGCGTGCTGACTTGCTGAGCCGCTTGCAAGGAAAGTCTAAGTTACAGGCAGGTGTTTATGCCGCTGATCGGCGTTGTTCTCGTCGATATTGGTTAGGCATTGCGTGGTATTTCTAAAGCAAGGGAGGAGGAGGAACCTCCCTTGAGTCGTGTTAAGGTACAGCTTTTCCTGCTGGATGAGCAAGGTCCTAAGGATCCCAAGACTTCTGGTTTGTGGACCACTGCTTCATCTTCTAGATGTTCCTCGATGACCTATACACCGAGGGCTTCTCCATGTCCTTCAGGTGTACTGTCGGCTTTTTGCCTGATGGCCGTCCCTTCCTCCCCCAGGCACCTCCGGGGGGTATATAACTCCCCCTTCTCCGTCTTCCTGGCATCACGTCATTCTCTGGAGGAATGTCTTTTTGAAGACACTGGCTCTTCGGTCGTTGTGTGCTCAGGTGTCATGCACCATGAAATTCTTGAATCTCAGAAGTAGACCATCTTTTCATCAGGTAGTGTTGAATATTATAACTCACTCAGTAGCATCTATCTTGTAATTGATATTCCAAATCTCATTCATTTTTCTTCTTTCATCAGTACTGCACGTCGCCAGTAAATGTACTATATTTTCTATTAGTAGTAGGAGAGCAAATTGCATAGAAATATTATATTATGCTGGGCGCTGTTGAAATCTCTGCATGAAAAATTGAATCAATTGAATTAGAGAAAGTCAGAGAGTAATATGTGTTAGTCTATACGAAAATAGGATGAAGTAACATAGTAAAAAATGCAGTGAGTGAAGCGGACAAAACACTGTGTGCCACTGATGAATTTTGAGCCTACGGCAATATTAGCATATAAAACATTTACATTAAGGGCTTTAACATAACATTAACAGTATGAAATTATTATTCTGAATGAGAATTTTGATTCTTAGGTACTTATCCCCCCCCCTCTCTCTCTCTCTCTCTCTCTCTCTCTCTTTCTCTCTCTCTCTCTCTCTCTCTCTCTCTCTCTCTCTCTCTCTGATAGGCTTTGCCCTTATATATAAAGATAAACGTAAGAAGTGGCATGAAAGACTTAGGGTATGTATATGCCAAACACCTTAATAACCAGACAATGTGACGTGCCAGGATTCCAGATGGGCTTTGTATGAAGACAGCAATGTCCAATTTGTAATCTGTTTCCAAACTCATCCGTATCTTTATTTGGGGGATTTTAAAGGTTCTCAGCTTTGGAAACTAGCTCCTTTCATTCTCCAAAATATATCACATTCTGTGAACTTTAATTTTTACATTATCTATAGAGTAAATCGCAATACCATGGCATTGCAAATGCGGATATTTTTCTTACCAGAAAAATATATGAGAATTTATTGCCATAATTTGCGTATAAGTTTCATGGTCGTTTCAGTTAAAATCTCCTGGACCATCTTATTTCATTTCCTCTTCATCAATTATTTTCAAGTGTTTGGCAACAGGAGTTTTAAAATTCTTTATATTATAGGTCAAATAAGGGAAGCTTTTCAAAATGGTAAATGAGCTAAAAAAAAAAAAATAGTTTAACTGGGAAGAGCATGATTGTTGGACGTCATTTATGGAGATTACTATACACCATTGAATATTAGTTGTAGCCATTGCTGTTCTCTCAATGAGGATCTATTTACATGTAAGTTAACTGGCGATCGATCAGTAAGATAGAACATTTCCAAAATTCTTATCAGGGTAACCTTCAACGAACGATCAGAATTAAGGCCAGTTA
>NC_090760.1:42912190-42917190 GCF_036898095.1 Palaemon carinicauda | reverse complement strand
ATGAAAATTTGATAGCCAGATAGACTGATACGTATGAATTATTCAATTTGTTTTACCCCAAGGATAATCCGATTGCGAAAGGACTAGGTCGATACCTAAAGGTCAAAGGCCTACAGAGCCAAGCTTCCATAGCCTATGCATTACAAAGGGGGAAAATACCATTGTTTAGGACTGCATAAACTTTTTTTGTCATCAAAATTACCATTTGTTTGGCGAATCATATTTTTCTATTATTTGAAACGAAAACCATAGTGACCCATTTAGACTGATGTCCCTTTCGGTAAATGTTCTGATTATGAGAAAAATATAACCTTATCAATGAGACTGAAATGATATATAATAAATTCTCCGGTGGAATTGGGAATAGCAATATTATGCCATGAACAACAGGTAAATGAAATAATCCCCGGTATGCTTAAAAGATTAATATTGCAGAAATAATAATAATCATACTACTACTACTACTACTACTACTACTCTACTACTACTACTACTACTACTACTACTAATAATAATAATAATAATGTTAGACTCTATTCTAAACATGAATATTCTACCAAACACTCTATACGGAAAATTGAATAAGAGGAAGGCAGAAAGTAAACTGCAGAAGGTCACTACATAAGAGAGAAAAAAAATGTAGGTAGTAGGTTGGCCATGGCACCAGCCACCTTTTGAGATACTGTTGCTTAAGAGTTATTGGGTCCATTAACTGGCCAGACCGTACTACATTAGATCCCCCTCTCTGGTTACGGCTCATTTTGCCCTTACCTACACATACAACGAATTTTCTGGTCTATTCTTTCCACATTTTCCTCTGTCCTCACACACCGGACAGGACTGGGAATACCAAACATTTTTCTTTGCACGAGGGGTTAACTACTACACTGTAATTGTCCAGTGGCTACTTTCCTCTTTGTAAGGGTAGAAGAGAGGCTTTAGCTATGGTAAGCAGCTCTTCTACGAGGACCCTCCAAAATTAAACCATTGTTCCCTACTCTTGGGTAGTGCCATAGCCTCTACACCATGACCTTCCACTGTCTTGGTGGATTAGAGTTCTCTTGCTTGGAGGTACACTTCGGCAGGCTGTTCTATCTTATTTCTCTTCCTCTTGTTTGTTTTAAAGTGTTTATAGTGCATATATAAAAGATCCAATTTAATGTTGTACTGTTCTTAAAATATTTTTATTTTGATTATTTATCACTTTTCTTGCAGTTTATCTATTTCCTTATTTCCATTCCTCACTGGGCTATATTTCCTTGTTGGAGCCCATGGGCTTAAACATCTTGCATTTCCAACTAGGGGTTATAACTGGGTTTTTGATAATAATAATAATAATAATAATAATAATAATAATAATAATAATAATAATAATAATAATAATAATAATAATAATAATAATGAGTGTTGATACTTCGGACATAATTTGCATATAAGAGAGATCCATAGAGCTCTCCAAAGAGAAGTGAGATTATGAAATGATTACTCTAAAAGAATATTTATTTTATTACGCTCTCTCTCTCTCTCTCTCTCTCTCACTCTCTCTCTCTCTCTCTCTCTCTCTCTCTCTCTCCTCTCTTTATTATGCCAAACACCTTATTAACCAGACATTAAAACGAGGACAAGATTCCGGATGTTTAGGAAGGAAGATAAGAATGTCTAATTGGTTCTTCTTTTCCAACAGAGAGTTACTCACATGCTTTTTTGAGTTATTTTTAGGATGTATGGGATATTTTCTTTTTTAAGATATTGTGATAATTTGTCTTTTTATAATGCAAATGCTATCGCGTAATGTTTAATATGGTTTTATCACCATCCATAGGGATAACTAATTAATCTTGTAATACCTACTACTACTTCTATAGTATTCTGCCCTATGGCTGGTTCTTTTATGGACTAGTCTCCCTTCATAATTCTCAATCTATGTCCATAATGTTGCAGGTATTAATAATTTTATTATTATGAAAATTCATATCTTATATGCGCATAAGTTTTTAGGTAGTATTAAGTTTAAATTTTCAGTGCATTTCATTTCCATTTTCACATTAGGGTAATAAAATTTCCAAACGTTTGGAAGCAGTCTTTGTGCAATTCCTTAAAAGTAAGCGAACTAACGAAAGATGTTGTGGATGCTGAATGAGATCAAAAAGAAAAAAAGTATGTTTGCTAAATTTTCATTTATTAAGTTCACTATTCACCATTGGATGTTAGTTACTGTCATTACTGCTCTACTAAAGAGGATCTATTCATATGTAGATTAGGAGGTGAAGAATCAATAAGATGTGACCGTATTAGCAAAACGAAGGCTAGTTGAACAGGGATATCAGATACGGCTGAGAAATATTCAATAATATTAATGAGAGAGAGAGAGAGAGAGAGAGGAGAGAGAGAGAGAGAGAGAGGGAGAGAGAGAGATCATGTTAGAAATGAAATATGCTAGCTCGTTCTTACTTTATCATAAAAATAGAAATATATAATTGACTTATTTTTCTCTCCTTTCTCTATGCGAGCATTATTATTCTTTTTAAGAAATAACATAGTTTCTTAATATGATATTTCTTATCTACTATACGCCTTTTGATATTTCAACCTCCGTAAACGAAACTTGGAGAATAAAAAATAATTCTTACCCTATCACTCTTTATTAAAGCAGGGATTATATAGATTCTCCAATGTATTCAATTAGTTTTTTCTTATTTATTTATTCACAAATTATTCATAATTCAACCTTTAAGCATTTATATATATTTTCTCTACATAGAGTAATTTATGCATCAATTTACATTTCAATTTATACGAAATGTCTCAGTTCAAAAGCTATAAAATTTAGGAATTGATCCTTCTTATCGTTAAATATGAAAATGTAAATATTGCAGTCTGTATTTTATGGATATGATTTGGCATAATTAAATTCTATACAAAAAGACGTTGCAATATACAAATGTATAAATTTCGTCATCATAACATCAATGGCATTAGTTCATTAATATGGTATCAAAATTCTGACAAAAACTATTCCATTGACAGAGTAAAATATACAATAGTTATCATATTCATCATCATAAATATCATAAACCTATTGTTCATGATCAATATTGTCATCATCATCATCATCTCTTACGCTTATTGTGACGCAAAGGGCCTCGGTTAGATATCCATACTCGCCTCTATCTACATTATTTCTCCATTCACCATATCCCATTTCACGCTTCATAGTCCCTCACCCATGTAAGCCTGTGTCTTCCAACTCTTCCAGTGAATTGTGGAGCCAAATTGAAATTTTGGTGAACTAATCTGTTTTTGGGAGAGTGAGAAGAGCTTGCCCAAACCATCTCCATCTAAACGCCCCCACCGGGATCTCATCCACATATGGGCCTTTGAGTAATTTCTATTTCAGTTTCCTCTCTATTCCTGTCATGTCATTTAACTCCCAATACCTTTTTAGGGCTTTGCTCTCAAGTTTACAAAATGCTTACTGTTTCATTGACATACCATGCCCATACAGTAATAACGATCTCGCTAAACTGATATATAAACGGATAATACATAAATAACTGAGCTAATTAAGAAAATTTTATTGTCAATATAAACTCCAATGGTAATTGAATAAAGTTTAAATGGTAAGTATTTAGTTATAGGCTATGATATGGAATTTAAACTAATCAATAATACTAGCTATAAGTAAGTATTTTACTTATTATAAAATTTCTAATCATAATTTGAGCTCGTTATGCTAGTAAAATGTTCGTAATGATTTCAGTCATTATAACCATATATATATATATATATATATATATATATTTATATATATATATATATATATATATATCATTCTTGAAAGTCATTGTCAATAAACTCCTAATTCAAGCCACAATCGGAGTAAATCGTCCAAAAACAAGGTTCCCAACATTACAGATTTAGGAAAAGAATCCAGTCCCAAGTCCGGAGAGAAAACCCTGATTTGCGCAGTCATTAATCTTCCAAGATCCCCATCGATCGAACGAGACCTAAAATATTAACTGGTTTTCTCCTAACTTCGAGACTCCCTTTTTTCTTTCTGCTCTTCAGGGCAAGAATTTTTCAGCGATGTTGAGAAGTTGTATTTTTCTACCGTGTCGGTGCGTCTGTGTGTCTATATTTGTATCAGCAGTATATTTCAATTAGATGAAATTTTGACATTCTGAAGTTAGTTTGTTACTTTTACCATAAAATTAATCATTGGTAAATTGTATTGATAATCAGTTGTAAGGTCATCTATTTTACTTGATGTTTATGGGAGGTGTAGAGCCAAATGGTATTTTTTCTTTGTTTTTTTTTATAAAGACAGCAGATTTCTTAGCTCCAAAGTTATTTGTTGTTTTTACGCAAGTTAGCAAGAGTAGAGAGCTTTTAGCACTTGTTGGAGAATTGGTAATGTTACTTCTCCACGTAAATGTGTTTGTGGTACCTCAAGTCCCCACTGATTACCGCCCAATTTCCATAACTCCCATATTATCTAGAGTTTTTGAACGTCTTCTGGCAAAACGTCTTAATAGGTTTGCTGAAGGTAATCATCTATTCCCTAGTTTGCAATTTGGTTTTCGTAAAGGGCATGGAGCATGTGATGCCCTTCTCACAATCTCCAATGCTGTACAAAAAATCCCTTGATTGTGGTCAGGAAGTTCGTATGACTGGCCTTGATTTAAGTGCTGTCTTTGACCGTGTTAATCATGAGGCCCTTGTTTTCAAACTCAAACAGTTTCAATTGGATGTGTCGTTTCTTAGCATTATTATTGATTTTTCAAGTAATAGATATCAAAGAGTTGTTGTTGATGGGCACCATAGTGAGTATAGGAATGTGATATCCGTGTTCCACAGGGTAGTGTTCTTGGCCCATTACTGTTCATACAATATACACTTGACAGGTGGTTTAGCCTAGAAAACAAGCTCGACGCACCTGCAGGGGATGCTACTCTCTTTGCATCAATTCCGATCCCTGAAGATAGATCTAGGGTTGCTGA